>NC_087395.1:12302500-12375000 GCF_031307605.1 Tribolium castaneum | reverse complement strand
TGAATTACATTTTTGTTCAGTAACAGTTACAGTTTTCTTATTGGTTTTTTGCTTATATCTCGAAAACAGTTACTCTTATCAATTTTTATCTTTCTTTTAAAATTAAAGCTGATAAAATTTCCTACAAAATAGTTATTTGCATTTTTCATGTAAGACTAACCATAAGCGAGATATAAGTTTAAAAATTATTAATATTTAAAAAAAAAGTACTTTAACAGAAAATGTCTTGTGATTTAAAATACACTTAATTTATTGGGTCCAATACTTTATTAGAAGAAAAAGGAGGTGACATAAAAGTCGCTGAAGTCTTCAGAGTCGTTTTTAAATGCTGCATTTTCGTCTTCCTCTCAAACATTGAAAACTGAATTACATTTTTGTTCAGTAACTGTAACAGTTTTTACTTTGGTTTTTTGCTTATATCTCGAAAACAATTACTCCTATCAATTTTTATCTTTCTTTCAAAATTAAAGCTGATAAAATTTCCTACAAAATAGTTATTTGCATTTCTCATGTAGGACTAACCATAAGCGAGATATAAGTTTGAAAATAATTAATATTTAAAAAAAAAGTGCTTTAAAAGAAAATGTTTTGTGATTTAAAATACACTCAATTTATTAGGTCCAATACTTTATTAGAAGAAAAAGGAAGTGACATATAAGTCACTGAAGTCTTCAGAGTCGATTTTAAATGCTGCATTTTCGTCTCCGTCTCAAACATTGAAAACTGAATTACATTTTTGTTCAGTAACAGTTACAGTTTTTTTATTGGTTTTTTGCTTATATCTCGAAAACAGTTACCCCTATCAATTTTTCTTTCTTTTAAAATTAAAGCTGATAAAATTTCCTACAAAATAGTTATTTGCATTTTTCATGTAAGACTAACCATAAGCGAGATATAAGTTTAAAAATTATTAATATTTAAAAAAAAAGTGCTTTAACAGAAAATGTCTTGTGATTTAAAATACACTTAATTTATTGGGTCCAATACTTTATTAGAAGAAAAAGGAGGTGACATAAAAGTCGCTGAAGTTTTCAGAGTCGTTTTTAAATGCTGCATTTTCGTCTTCCTCTCAAACATTGAAAACTGAATTACATTTTTGTTCAGTAACTGTAACAGTTTTTACTTTGGTTTTTTGCTTATATCTCGAAAACAATTACTCTTATCAATTTTTATCTTTCTTTCAAAATTAAAGCTGATAAAATTTCCTACAAAATAGTTATTTGCATTTCTTTTGTAAGACCAACCATAAGCGAGTTATAGAGTTGGATATAAATAATCTTTAACAAAAATTTGCTTTAAAATATAATGTTTGAAAAACCGAAATTAAACTAAATTAATTGAGTCTAACACTTTAATATTGGAAAAAGGAGAAAACATAAAAGTCACCAAAGCCTTCAGAGTCGTTTTTAGTCGTCATATCAATAACAATAACATTAATAATAATAATAACGCTGCATTTTCGTTTTCGTCTCAAACATTGAAAACTGAATTACATTTTTGTTCAGTAACAGTTACAGTTTTCTTATTGGTTTTTTGCTTATATCTCGAAAACAGTTACTCCTATCAATTTTTATTTTTTTTTCAAAATTAAAGCTGATAACATTTCCTACAAAATAGTTATTTGCATTTTTCTTGTAGGACCAACCATAAGCGAGTCATAGAGTTAGATATAAATAATATTTAACAAAAACTTTCTTTAAAATAAAATGTTTGAAAAACTAAAATTAAACTAAATTAATTGTGTCTAACACTTTAGTAGAGGAAAAAGGAGAAGACATAAATGTCACTAAAGGTTTCAGAGTCGTCTTTAGTCGTCATATTAATAACAATAACATTAATAATAATAATAGTAATAGTACTAAATTTGCTTACATGCAAACGCTTAATTAAGGTAACAGTTTTTTGCTTTCTTGCTTATATCTCGAAAATAGTTACTTATATCAATTTTTATCTTTTTACTAAAATTAAAGCTGATAAAATTTTCTACAAAATAGTTATTTGCATTTTTCATGTAAGACTAACCATAAGCGAGATATAAGTTTGAAAATAATTAATATTTAAAACAAAAGTGCTTTAACAGTAAATGCCTTGTGATTCAAAATACACTTAATTTATTGGGTCCAATACTTTATTAGAAGAAAAAGGAGGTGACATAAAAGTCACTGAAGTCTTCAGAGTCGTTTTTAAATGCTGCATTTTCGTCTTCGTCTAAAACATTGAAAACTGAATTACATTTTTGTTCAGTAACAGTTACAGTTTTCTTATTGGTTTTTTTCTTATTTCTCGAAAACAGTTACACCTATCAAATTTTATCTTTCTTTCAAAATTAAAGCTGATAAAATTTCCAACAAAGTAATTATTTGCATTTTTCTTGTAGGAACAAGCATGAGCGAGTTATAGAGAGGGATATAAATAATATCTAACAAAAATTTGCTTTAAAATAAAATGTTTGAAAAACTGAAATTAAACTAAATTAATTGTGCCTAACACTTTAGTGGAGGAAAAAGGAGAAGACATAAAAGTCCCTAAAGGTTTCAGAATCGTCTTTAGTCGTCATATTAATAACAATAACATTAATAATAATAAATCTAATAGTACTAAATTTGCTTATATGCAAACGCTGAATTAAGGTAATAGTTTTTTGGTTTCTTGCTTATATCTCGAAAACAGTTACTCCTATCAATTTTTATCTTTTTTTCAAAATTAAAGCTGATAACATTTCCTACAAAATAGTTATTTGCATTTTTTTGTAGGACCAACCATAAGCGAGTTATAGAGTTGGATATAAATAATCTTTAACAAAAATTTGCTTTAAAATAAAATGTTTGAAAAACTAAAATTAAACTAAATTAATTGTGTCTAACACTTTAGTAGAGGAAAAAGGAGAAGACATAAAAGTCACTAAATGTTTCAGAGTCGTCTTTAGTCGTCCTATTAATAACAATAACATTAATAATAATAATACTAATATTACTAAATTTGCTTATATGCAAGCGCTTAATTAAGGTAACAGTTTCTTGCTTATATCTCGAAAACAGTTACTCCTATCAATTTTTATCTTTTTTCTAAAATTAAAGCTGATAAAATTTCCTACAAAATAGTTATTTGCATTTTTTATGTAGGACTAACCATAAGCGAGATAGAAGTTTGAAAATAATTAATATTTAAAAAAAAAGTGCTTTAACAGAAAATGTCTTGTGATTTAAAATACACTTAATTTATTGGGACCAATACTCTATTAGAAGAAAAAGGAGGTGACATAAAAGTCACTGAAGTCTTCAGAGTCGTTTTTAAATGCTGCATTTTCGTCTTCGTCTCAAACATTGAAAACTGAATTACATTTTTGTTCAGTAACTGTAACAGTTTTCACTTTGGTTTTTTGCTTATATCTCGAAAACAATTACTCCTATCAATTTTTATCTTTCTTTCAAAATTAAAGCTGATAAAATTTCCTACAAAATAGTTATTTGCATTTTTCATGTAAGACTAACCATAAGCGAGATATAAGTTTAAAAATTATTAATATTTAAAAAAAAAGTGCTTTAACAGAAAATGTCTTGTGATTTAAAATACACTTAATTTATTGGGTCCAATACTTTATTAGAAGAAAAAGGAGATGACATAAAAGTCGCTGAAGTCTTCAGAGTCGTTTTTAAATGCTGCATTTTCGTCTTCCTCTCAAACATTGAAAACTGAATTACATTTTTGTTCAGTAACTGTAACAGTTTTTACTTTGGTTTTTCGCTTATATCTCAAAAACAATTACTCCTATCAATTTTTATCTTTCTTTCAAAATTAAAGCTGATAAAATTTCCTACAAAATAGTTATTTGCATTTCTTTTGTAAGACCAACCATAAGCGAGTTATAGAGTTGGATATAAATAATCTTTAACAAAAATTTGCTTTAACATAAAATGTTTGAAAAACCGAAATTAAACTAAATTAATTGGGTCTAACACTTTAGTATAGGAAAAAGGAGAAGACATAAAAGTCACTAAATGTTTCAGAGTCGTCTTTAGTCGTCATATTAATAACAATAACATTAATTAAAATAATACTAATAGTACTAAATTTGCTTATATGCAAGCGCTTTATTAAGGTAACAGTTTTTTGGTTTCTTGCTTATATCTCGAAAACAGTTACTCCTATCAATTTTTATCTTTTTTTCAAAATTAAAGCTGATAAAATTTCCTACAAAATAGTTATTTCCATTTTTTTGTAGGACCAACCATAAGCGATATATAAGTTTGAAAATAATTAATATTTAAAAAAAAAGTGCTTTAACAGAAAATGTCTTGTGATTTAAAATACACTTAATTTAATGGGTCCAATACTTTATTAGAAGAAAAAGGAGGTGACATAAAAGTCACTGAAGTCTTCAGAGTCGATTTTAAATGCTGCATTTTCGTCTTTGTCTCAAACATTGAATACTGAATTACATTTTTGTTTAGTAACAGTTACAGTTTTCTTATTGGTTTTTTGCTTATATCTCGAAAACAGTTACTCCTATCAATTTTTATCTTTTTACTAAAATTAAAACTGATAAAATTTCCTACAAAATAGTTATTTGTATTTTTCTTGTAGGACCAAGCATAAGCGAGTTATAGAGATAGATATAAATAATATTTAACAAAAATTTGCTTTAAAATAAAATGTTTGAAATACTGAAATTAAACTAAATTATTGTGTCTAACACTTTAGTATAGGAAAAAGGAGAAGACATAAAAGTCACCAAAGTCTTCAGAGTCGTTTTTAGTCGTCATATTAATAACAATAACATTAATAATAATAATACTAATAGTACTAAATTTGCTTATATGCAAGCGCTTTATTAAGGTAACAGTTTTTTGGTTTCTTGCTTATATCTCGAAAACAGTTACTCCTATCAATTTTTATCTGTTTATTAAAATTAAAGCTGATAAAATTTTCTACAAAATAGTTATTTGCATTTTTCATGTAGGACTAACCATAAGCGAAATATAAGTTTGAAAATAATCAATATTTAAAAAAAAAGTGCTTTAACAGAAAATGTCTTGTGATTTAAAATACACTTAATTTATTGGGTCCAATACATTATTAGAAGAAAAAGGAGGTGACTTAAAAGTTACAGAAGTCTTCAGAGTCGTTTTTAAATGCTGCATTTTCGTCTTCGTCTCAAACATTAAAAACTGAATTACATTTTTGTTTAGTTACTGTAACAGTTTTCACTTTGGTTTTTTGCTTATAGCTCGAAAACAATTATTCCTATCAATTTATATCTTTTTTTCAAAATTAAAGCTGATAAAATTTCCTACAAAATAGTTATTTGCATTTTTCTTGTAGGACCAACCATAAGCGAGTTATAGAGTTGGATATAAATAATATTTAACAAAAACTTGCTTTAAAATAAAATGTTTGAAAAACTAAAAAATAAAATTTCTTACAAAATAGTAATTTGCATTTTTCATGTAGGACTAACCATAAGCGAGATATAAGTTTAAAAATAATTAATATTTAAAAAAAAGTGCTTTAACAGAAAATGTCTTGTGATTTAAAATACACTTAATTTATTAGGTCCAATACTTTATTAGAAGAAAAAGGAGATGACATAAAAGTCACCAAAGTCTTGAGAGTCGTTCTTAGTCGTCATATCAATAACAATAACATTAATAATAATAATACTAATAGTACTAAATTTGCTTATATGCAAGCGCTTAATTAAGGTAACAGTTTCTTGCTTATATCTCGAAAACTTACATTTTTGTTCAATAACTGTAACAGTTTTTACTTTGGTTTTTTGCTTATATCTCGAAAACAATTACTCCTATCAACTTTTATCTTTCTTTCAAAATTAAAGCTGATAAAATTTCCTACAAAATAGTTATTTGCATTTCTTTTGTAAGACCAACCATAAGCGAGTTATAGAGTTGGATATAAATAATCTTTAACAAAAATTTGCTTTAAAATATAATGTTTGAAAAACCGAAATTAAACTAAATTAATTGAGTCTAACACTTTAGTATAGGAAAAAGGAGAAGACATAAAAGTCACCAAAGTCTTCAGAGTCGTTTTTAGTCGTCATATTAATAACAATAACATTAATAATAATAATAATGCTGCATTTTCGTCTTCGTCTCAAACATTGAAAACTGAATTACATTTTTGTTCAGTAACAGTTTCAGTTTTCTTATTGGTTTTTTGCTTATATCTCAAAAACAGTTACTCCTATCAATTTTTATCTTTCTTTCAAAATTAAAGCTGATAAAATTTCCTACAAAATAGTTATTTGCATTTTTCTTGTAGGACCAACCATAAGCGAGTTATAGAGTTGGGTATAAATAATATTTAACAAAAACTTGCTTTAAAATAAAATGTTTGAAAAACTAAAATTAAACTAAATTAATTGTGCCTAACACTTTAGTAGAGGAAAAAGGAGAAGACATAAAGGCCACTAAAGGTTTCAGAGTCGTCTTTAGTCGTCATATTAATAACAATAGCATTAATAATAATACTAATAGTACTAAATTTGCTTACATGCAAACGCTTAATTAAGGTAACAGTTTTTTGGTTTCTTGCTTATATCTGGAAAACAGTTACTTATATCAATTCTTATCTTTTTACTAAACTTAAAGCTGATAAAATTTTCTACAAAATAGTTATTTGCATTTTTCATGTAAGACTAAGCATAAGCGAGATATAAGTTTAAAAATTATTAATATTTAAAAAAAAAGTGCTTTAACAGAAAATGTCTTGTGATTTAAAGTACACTTAATTTATTGGGTCCAATACTTTATTAGAAGAATAAGGAGGTGACATAAAAGTCACCAAAGTCTTGAGAGTCGTTCTTAGTCGTCATATCAATAACAATAACATTAATAATAATAATAATAATGCTGCATTTTCGTCTTCGTCTCAAACATTGAAAACTGAACTACATTTTTGTTCAGTAACAGTTACAGTTTTCTTATTGGTTTTTTGCTTATATCTCGAAAACAGTTACTCCTATTAATTTTAATCTTTCTTTCAAAATTAAAGCTGATAAAATTTCCTACAAAATAGTTATTTGCATTTTTCTTGTAGGACCAACCATAAGCGAGTTATAGAGTTGGATATAAATAATATTTAACAAAAACTTGCTTTAAAATAAAATGTTTGAAAAACTAAAAAATAAAATTTCCTACAAAATAGTAATTTGCATTTTTCATGTAGGACTAACCATAAGCGAGATATAAGTTTAAAAATAATTAATATTTAAAAAAAAAGTGCTTTAACACAAAATGTCTTGTGATTTAAAGTACACTTAATTTATTGGGTCCAATACTTTATTAGAAGAATAAGGAGGTGACATAAAAGTCACCAAAGTCTTGAGAGTCGTTCTTAGTCGTCATATCAATAACAATAACATTAATAATAATAATACTAATAGTACTAAATTTGCTTATATGCAAGCGCTTAATTAAGGTAACAGTTTCTTGCTTATATCTCGAAAACTTACATTTTTGTTCAGTAACTGTAACAGTTTTTACTTTGGTTTTTTGCTTATATCTCGAAAACAATTACTCCTATCAATTTTTATCTTTCTTTCAAAATTAAAGCTGATAAAATTTCCTACAAAATGGTTATTTGCATTTTTTTGTAGGACCAACCATAAGCGAGTTATAGAGTTGGATATAAATAATCTTTAACAAAAATTTGCTTTAAAATAAAATGTTTGAAAAACTAAAATTAAACCAAATTAATTGTGTCTAACACTTTAGTAGAGAAAAAAGGAGAAGACATAAAGGTCACTAAAATCTTCAGAGTCGTTTTTAGTCGTCATATTAATAACAATAACATTAATAATAATAATACTAATAGTACTAAATTTGCTTACATGCAAGCGCTTAATTAAGGTAACAGTTTTTTGGTTTCTAGCTTATATCTCGAAAACAGTTACTCCTATCAATTTTTATCTTTTTATTAAAATTAAAGCTGATAAAATTTCCTACAAAATAGTTATTTGCATTTTTCATGTACGACTAACCATAAGCGAGATATAAGTTTGAAAATAATTAATATTCAAAACAAAAGTGCTTTAACAGAAAATGCCTTGTGATTTAAAATACACTTAATTTATTGGGTCCAATACTTCATTAGAAGAAAAAGGAGGTGACATAAAAGTCACTGAAGTTTTCAGAGTCGTTTTTAAATGCTGCATTTTCGTCTTCGTCTCAAACATTGAAAACTGAATTACATTTTTGTTCAGTAACAGTTACAGTTTTCTTATTGGTTTTTTGCTTATATCTCGAAAACAATTACTCCTATCAATTTTTATCTTTCTTTCAAAATTAAAGCTGATAAAATTTCCTACAAAATAGTTATTTGCATTTCTTTTGTAAGACCAACCATAAGCGAGTTATAGAGTTGGATATAAATAATCTTTAACAAAAATTTGCTTTAAAATAAAATGTTTGAAAAACTGAAATTATACTAAATTAATTGTGTCTAACACTTTAGTGGAGGAAAAAAGAGAAGACATAAAAGTCTCTAAAGGTTTCAGAATCGTCTTTAGTCGTCATATTAATAACAATAACATTAATAAACTAATAGTACTAAATTTGCTTATATGCAAACGCTGCATTAAGGTAATAGTTTTTTGGTTTCTTGCTTATATCTCGAAAACAGTTACTCCTATCAATTTTTACCTTTTCACCAAAATTAAAGATGATAAAATTTCCTGCAAAATAGTTATTTGCATTTTTCATGTAGAACAAACCATAAGCGAGATATAAGTTTGAAAATAATTAATAATTAAAAAAAAATGTGTTTTAACAGAAAATGTCTTGTGATTTAAAATATACTTAATTTATTGGGTCCAATACTTAATTAGAAGAAAAAGGAGGTGCAAATAACTATTTTGTTGGAAATTTCATCAGCTTTAATTGTGAAAGAAAGATAAAATTTGATAGGAGTAACTGTTTTCGAGATATAAGCAAAAAACCAATAAGAAAACTGTAACTGTTACTGAACAAAAATGTAATTCAGTTTTCAATGTTTGAGACGAAGACAAAAATGCAGCATTTAAAAACGACTCTGAAAACTTCAGTGACTTTTATGTCATCTCCTTTTTCTTCTAATAAAGTATTGGACCCAATAAATTAAGTGTATTATAAATCACAAGACATTTTCTGTTAAAACACTTTTTTTTAATTATTAATTATTTTCAAACTTATATCTCGCTCATGGTTAGTTCTACATGAAAAATGCAAATAACTATTTTGTAGGAAATTTTATCACCTTTAATTTTGGTGAAAAGGTAAAAATTGATAGGTGTAACTGTTTTTGAGATATAAGCAAATAACAAAAAAACTGTTATCTTAATTACGCGCTTGCATATAAGCAAATTTAGTACTACTAGTATTGTTATTATAAATGTTATTGTTATTAATATGACGACTAAAGACAACTCTAAGACTTTTAGTGACTTTTATGTCTTCTCTATTTTCCTCTACTAAAGTGTTAGACACAATTAATTTAGTTTAATTTTAGTTTTTTAAACATTTTATTTTAAAGCAAATTTTTGTTAAATATTAAAAACTATAAAATGGTTAGATTGCCTAAATACACAGATCACACATGATCTTTTGCATAGAAATGAGAAAACGCTCATGTAACACACAAAATAAGCTCCATTTTTCCTTATTAAAAGTATTATTATTATTATTACTTTTGTTTCTATTACTATTATTATTATTATTATTATTATTATTATTATTATTATTATTAACTTTTGAATAGTAAATGTTTTTATACCAGTTTTAAAATGAGTTATTAATTTTAGACAATTTCTTGCCTAAAAACACAGATCACAGATGATTTCTTGCATAGAAATGAGAAAACACTCATATAACACACAAAATAGGCTTCATTTTTGCTTAGGAAACTAAGCTTACTTTTATTACTATTATTATTATTTTTATTATTATTATTATTATTATTATTATTATTATTGTTATTATTTTTATTATTATTATTATTATTATTATTATTATTATTATTATTATTATTATTATTAATATTATTATTATTAAAAACCGATTATAACTTTTGTATAGTAAATGTTTTTATACCAGTTTTAAAATGAGTTATTAATTTTAGACAATTTCTTGCCTAAAAACACAGATAACAGATGATCTCTTGCATAGAAATGAGAAAACGCTCATATAACACAAAATAAGCTTTATTTTTGCTTAGAAAACTAAGCTTACTTTTATTACTACTATTATTATTATTATTATTACTACTATTATTATTTTTATTATTATTATTATTATTATTATTATTATTATTATCATTATTATTATTATTAATATTATTATTATTAAAAACCGCCTATAACTTTTGTATAGTAAATGTTTTTATACCAGTTTTAAAATGAGTTATTAATTTTAGACAATTTCTTGCCTAAAAATACAGATCACAGATGATTTCTTGCATAGAAATGAGAAAACACTCATATAACACACAAAATAAGCTTCATTTTTGCTTAGGAAACTAAGCTTACTTTTATTACTATTATTATTATTTTTATTATTATTATTATTATTATTATTATTATTATTATTTTTAATATTATTATTATTATTACTATTATTTTTATTATTATTATTACTATTATTATTATTATTATTATTATTAATATTATTATTATTGAAAACCGATTATAACTTTTGTATAGTAAATGTTTTTATACCAGTTTTAAAATGAGTTATTAATTTTAGACAATTTCTTGCCTAAAAACACAGATCACAGATGATCTCTTGCATAGAAATGAGAAAACGCTCATATAACACACAAAATAAGCTTCATTTTTGCTTAGAAAACTAAGCTTACTTTTATTACTACTATTATTATTATTTTTATTATTATTATTATTATTATTATTATTACTATTACTATTATTATTATTATTATTATTATTATTATTATTATTATTATTATTATTATTATTATTAATATTATTATTATTAAAAACCGATTATAACTTTTGTATAGTAAATGTTTTTATACCAGTTTTAAAATGAGTTATTAATTTTAGACAATTTCTTGCCTAAAAACACAGATCACAGATGATCTCTTGCATAGAAATGAGAAAACGCTCAGATAACACAAAATAAGCATCATTTTTGCTTAGAAAAACCAAGCTTTAATTTAGAAAGAAATTCATTATTATAAGTATTATTATCATTATTATTATTATTATTATTATTATTATTATTATTATTATTATTTCTTTTATTACTATTATTATTATTGTTATTATTATTATTATTATTATTATTATTATTATTATTAACTTTTGTATAGTAAATGTTTTTATACCAGTTTTAAAATGAGTTATTAATTTTAGACAATTTCTTGCCTAAAAACACAGATCACAGATGATTTCTTGCATAGAAATGAGAAAACGCTCATTTAACACAAAATAAGCTTCATTTTTGCTTAGAAAACTAAGCTTACTTTTATTACTATTATTATTTTTATTATTATTATTATTATTATTATTATTATTATTATTATTATTATTATTATTATTATTATTACTATTAATAGTATTATTATTTTTATTATTATTATTATTATTATTATTATTGTTATTATTATTATTATTATTATTAAAAACTTATATTAAACAGACAGAAAACGTCGTATTCTGACACAAAAAAACGAATTACGTTATAGACTTGACGAGAACGGCGTATCTCGGACTCTTATAGGACTCTTATAGGGTCAAAAAGTATCAGTTTGGATTAAAATAAATTATTTTTGTTGACTCTCAGTCTAAATTGTTCATCAGTTCAAACAAAAACGGCTTATTTTAGACGATCTTTTGCTTTGAACAAGAAAACTTACATCGAACAGACTAAAAACGTATTAATCTGGCATAAAAGAGCAATTTATGTATCACTTTAGATAAAGGCAGCTAATCCTATTCGTTTCATTGCTTAAAATAGACAAAATTGTTAATAAATCTAACAAAAACGCTGTATTCTAGCACAAAATACTAATTACATTATAGTTTCGACGAGAATAGCTTATTTGGAATGATTCTATGCTTCCAAACGAGTAAATTTATATTAAACAGATGCCAAACATCATGTTTTGTCCTATAAAGACATTTAATATTGCAGTTTGTATTAAAACAAAATATTTTCGTTGATTCTTTGTTAGAAGCAGCAAACCTAACATTAAAGAATCTGAAAACTTTGTATTCGGACACAAACCACCGAATTTTGTATCAGTTTAGACAAAAACGGTTGATTTTCGACAATATTTTGCTTTGAACAAGAAAATTTATATCAAACTGACTAAAAACGTCTTATTTTAGCACAAAACAAAAGATTTGCGTTATAGTCTTGAAGCTGATTCATGACACAGTTTGGATAAAAACCAATTATTTTTGTTAATTCATTGTTACAAACAAGAAACCTTACATCAAAGAAACTGAAAACCCCTTATTCAGGCACAGAAATTCGAATTACGTTTCAGTCTGGACAAAAGCTGCTTATTTTAAACGATCCTTTGTTTTGAACACGAAAACTTACATTAAAAAGATTAAAAACGTCTTATTCTGGCTGAAAACTGCAAATTATATATTACTCTAGATAAAAGCAATTTATCCTGATTACTCCTTTACTTAGAATAGAGTAAACTTGTATAAAATTTAATGAAAACTTTAAATTTAGTCTCAAAGAAATAATTTACGTTATAGTTTTGACCAGCACTGTTTATTTCAAACGAATTTATGATTCGAAACTAATGAACATTTATGGGGCAGATGCAAAACCACATATTACCATATAAAGCGTTGTTTTAAAGCAAAGTATTACCTTTTGCAACAAGAAATTTCACGTCAAAGAAACTGAAAACTTCGTATCCATGCATAAATATCGAATTACGTATCAGTTTAGGCAAATACAGCTTATTTTAAACGATTCATTGCTATAAACAAGAAAAATTGTATCAAGCATATTGAAAACATCTTATTCTCGAAAATAAGAGCAAATTATGTATCAGTTTTGACAAATGCGGATTACTCTGTTTGATTCTATGCTTAGAGTAGAGTAAACTACTATAAAACGTAATGAAAACTCTATATTCAAGCTCAAAAGAACAAATTACGTTATAGTTTTGGCAAAAAAAAATATTTCGGACGATTACATACTTCGAAGTAAGCAAACTTTAATTGAACAAGTGCAAAAGCTAATACTTTGCTTTAAAATAACGATTCATGTGGTAATATGGTATTTTGCATCTGTCCTATAAAAGTTTACTCGTTTCGCTCCATTGAATCATTCGAAATAAATTATTTTGACACAACAACAACGAAAATAATTTGTTTTTGTTTAAACTGTAACATAAGTCGCTTTTATAAAACGAACTAAGACGTTTGGCATCTGTTTATTAAAAGTTTTCTCGTTTGGAGGCATAAAATCGTTTGAAATTAACAGTTCTGGTCAAAACTATAACGTAAATTATTTCTTTGTATCACTTTAAAGATTTGCGTTATAGCTTTGACGAGAACTGTTAATTTCAAACGATTCTATGCTTTAAAACCAGTATACTTTCACTGAACAGAGGCAAAACGTCTGATTTCGCCTTTAAAAAACGATTTATGTCACAGTTTGGATTAAAACCAATGATTTTCGTTTATTCATTGTTACAAACAAGAAACCTTACATCAAAGAAACTGAAAACCTCTTATTCAGGCCCAGAAAATCAAATTACGTTTCAGTCTAGACACAAATTGCTTACTTTAGACGATTCTTTCTTTTGAACACGAAAACTTACATTAAAAAGATTAAAAACGTCTTATTCTGGCTCCAAACTGCAAATTATGTATTACTTTGGATAAAAGCAGTTTATCCTGATTACTCCTTTGCTTAGAATAGAGCAAACTTGTATAAAACTTAATGAAAACTTTAAATTTCGTCTCAAAGAAATAATTTACGTTATAGTTTTGACCAGAACTGTTAATTTCAAAAGATTTTATGCCCCCAAACGAGAAAACTTTTACTAAACAAATGCCAAACGTCTTAGTTCGTTTTATAAAAGCGACTTATGTAACAGTTTAAACAAAAACAAATTATTTTCGCTGTTGTTGTGTTAAAATAATTTATTTCGAATGATTCAATGGAGCGAAACGAGTAAACTTTTATAGGACAGATGCAAAATACCATATTACCACATAAATCGTTATTTTAAAGCAAAGTATTAGCTTTTGCACTTGTTCAATTAAAGTTTGCTTACTTCGAAGTATGTAATCGTCCGGAATATTTTTTTTTGTCAAAACTATAACGTAATTTGTTCTTTTGAGCTTGAATATAGAGTTTTCATTACGTTTTAAAGTAGTTTACTCTACTCTAAGCATATAATCAAACAGAGTAATCCGCTTTTGTTAAAACTGATACATAATTTGCTCTTATTTTCGAGAATAAGACGTTTTCAATATGCTTGATAAAATTTTTCTTGTTTATAGCAAGGAATCGTTTAAAATAAGCTGTATTTGCCTAAACTGATACGTAATTCGATATTTATGCATGGATACGAAGTTTTCAGTTTCTTTGACGTGAAATTTCTTGTTGCAAAAGGTAATACTTTGCTTTAAAACAACGCTTTATATGGTAATATGTGGTTTTGCATCTGCCCCATAAAAGTTCATTAGTTTCGAATCATAAATTCGTTTGAAATAAACAGTGCTGGTCAAAACTATAACGTAAATTATTTCTTTGAGACGAAATTTAAAGTTTTCATTAAGTTTTATACAAGTTTGCTCTATTCTAAGCAAAGGAGTAATCAGGATAAATTGCTTTTATCTAGAGTAATATATAATTTGCAGTTTTCAGCCAGAATAAGACGTTTTTAATCTTTTTAATGTAAGTTTTCGTGTTCAAAACAAAGGATCGTCTAAAATAAGCAGTTTTTGTCCAGACTGAAACGTAATTCGAATTTCTGTGCCTGAATAAGGGGTTTTCAGTTTCTTTGATGTTAGGTTTCTTGTTTGTAACAATGAATTAACAAAAATAATTGGTTTTTATCCAAACTGTGGCATGAATCAGCTTTTAGACTATAACGCAAATCTTTTGTTTTGTGCTAAAATAAGACGTTTTTAGTCAGTTTGATATAAATTTTCTTGTTCAAAGCAAAATATTGTCGAAAATCAACCGTTTTTGTCTAAACTGATACAAAATTCGGTGGTTTGTGTCCGAATACAAAGTTTTCAGATTCTTTAATGTTAGGTTTGCTGCTTCTAACAAAGAATCAACGAAAATATTTTGTTTTAATACAAACTGCAATATAAAATGTTTTTATAGGACAAAACATGATGTTTGGCATCTGTTTAATAAAAATTTACTCGTTTGGAAGCATAGAATCATTCCAAATAAGCTATTCTCGTCGAAACTATAATGTAATTAGTATTTTGTGCTAGAATACAGCGTTTTTGTTAGATTTATTAACAATTTTGTCTATTTTAAGCAATGAAACGAATAGGATTAGCTGCCTTTATCCAATGTGATACATAAATTGCTCTTTTATGCCAGATTAATACGTTTTTAGTCTGTTCGATGTAAGTTTTCTTGTTCAAAGCAAAAGATCGTCTAAAATAAGCCGTTTTTGTGTGAACTGATGAACAATTCAGACTGAGAGTCAACAAAAATAATTTGTTTTAATCCAAACTGATACTTTTTGACCCTATAAGAGTCCTATAAGAGTCCGAGATACGCCGTTCTCGTCAAGTCTATAACGTAATTCGTTTTTTTGTGTCAGAATACGACGTTTTCTGTCTGTTTAATATAAGTTTTTAATAATAATAATAATAATAATAATAATAATAATAATAATAATAATAAAAATAATAATAGTAATAAAAGTAAGCTTAGTTTTCTAAGCAAAAATGAAGCTTATTTTGTGTGTTATATGAGCGTTTTCTCATTTCTATGCAAGAAATCATCTGTGATCTGTGTTTTTAGGCAAGAACTTGTCTAAAATTAATAACTCAATTCAAAACTGGTATAAAAACATTTACTATACAAAAGTTAATAATAATAATAATAATAATAATAATAATAATAATAATAATAATAATAATATTAATAACAATAATAATAATAATAATAATAATAGTAATAGTAACAAAAGTAATAATAATAATAATACTTTTAATAAGGAAAAATGAAGCTTATTTTGTGTGTTACATGAGCGTTTTCTCATTTCTATGCAAAAGATCATGTGTGATCTCTGTTTTTAGGCAATCTAAGCCATTTTATAGTTTTTAGGCAAGAAATTGTGTAAAATAAATCACTCATTTTAAAACTGGTATAAAAACATTTACTATACAAAAGTTATAATCGGTTTTTAATAATAATAATAATATTAACAATAATTATAATAATAATAATAATAATAATAATAATAATAATAACAATAATAATAATAATAATAATAATAATAATAAAAATAATAGTAATAAAAGTAAGCTTAGTTTTCTAAGCAAAAATGAAGCTTATTTTGTGTGTTATATGAGCGTTTTCTCATTTCTATGCAAGAGATCATCTGTGATCTGTGTTTTTAGGCAAGAAATTGAATAAAATTAATAACTCATTTTAAAACTGGTATAAAAACATTTACTATACAAAAGTTAATAATAATAATAGTAATAATGATAATAATACTTATAATAATGAATTTCTTTCTAAATTAAAGCTTAGTTTTTCTAAGCAAAAATGAAGCTTTTTTGTGTTATCTGAGCGTTTTCTCATTTCTATGCAAGAGATCATCTGTGATCTGTGTTTTTAGGCAAGAAATTGTCTAAAATTAATAACTCATTTTAAGACTGGTATAAAAACATTTACTATACAAAAGTTATAAGCGGTTTTTAATAATAATAATATTATAAATAATAATAATAATAATAATAATAATAATAATAATAATAATAATAATAATAATAACAATAATAATAATAATAATAACAATAATATTAATAAAAATAATAATAATAATAATAAAAGTAAGCTTAGTTTTCTAAGCAAAAATGAAGCTTATTTTGTGTGTTATATGAGTGTTTTCTCATTTCTATGCAAGAAATCATCTGTGATCTGTGTTTTTAGGCAAGAAATTGTCTAAAATTAATAACTCATTTTAAAACTGGTATAAAAACATTTACTATACAAAAGTTAATAATAATAATAATAATAATAGTAATAATAATAATAATAATAATAATAATAATAATAATAGTAATAGTAACAAAAGTAATAATAATAATAATACTTTTAATAAGGAAAAATGGAGCTTATTTTGTGTGTTACATGAGCGTTTTCTCATTTCTATGCAAAAGATCATGTGTGATCTGTGTTTTTAGGCAATCTAAGCCATTTTATAGTTTTAATTATTTAACAAAAATTAGCTTTAAAATAAAATGTTTGAAAAACTGAAATTAAACTAAATTAATTGTGTCTAACACTTTAGTAGAGGAAAAAGGAGGAGACATAAAAGTCACAACAGTCTTAGAGTTGTCTTTAGTCGTCATATTAATAACAATAACATTTATAATAACAATACTAGTAGTACTAAATTTGCTTATATGCAAGCGCTTAATTAAGGTAACAGTTTTTTTGTTTTTTGCTTATATCTCGAAAACAGTTACTCCTATCAATTTTTACTTTTTCACCAAAATTAAAGGTGATAAAATTTCCTACAAAATAATTATTTGCATTTTTCATGTAGAACTAACCATAAGCGAGATATAAGTTTGAAAATAATCAATATTTAAAAAAAAAGTGCTTTAACAGAAAATGTCTTGTGATTTAAAATACACTTAATTTATTGGGTCCAATACTTTATTAGAAAAAAAAGGAGGTGACTTAAAAGTCACTGAAGTCTGCAGAGTCGTTTTTAAATGCTGCATTTTCGTCTTCGTCTCAAACATTGAAAACTGAATTACATTTTTGTTCAGTAACTGTTACAGTTTTCACTTTGGTTTTTTGCTTATATCTCGAAAACAGTTACTCCTATCAAATTTTATCATTTTTTCAAAATTAAAGCTGATAAAATTTTCAACAAAATAGTTATTTACATTTTTCTTGTAGGACCAAGCATAAACGAGTTATAGAGTTGGATATAAATAATATTTAACAAAAATTTGCTTTAAAATAAAATGCTTGAAAAACCGGAATTAAACTAAATTAATTGTGTCTAACACTTTAGTAGAGGAAAAAGGAGAAGACATAAAAGTCACTAAATGTTTCAGAGTCGTCTTTAATCGTCCTATTAATAACAATAACATTAATAATAATAATACTAATATTACTAAATTTGCTTATATGCAAGCGCTTAATTAAGGTAACAGTTTCTTGCTTATATCTCGAAAACAGTTACTCCTATCAATTTTTATTTTTTACTAAAATTAAAGCTGATAAAATTTCCTACAAAATAGTTATTTGCATTTTTTATGTAGGACTAACCATAAGCGAGATAGAAGTTTGAAAATAATTAATATTTAAAAAAAAAGTGCTTTAACAGAAAATGTCTTGTGATTTAAAATACATTTAATTTATTGGGTCCAATACTTTATTAGAAGAAAAAGAAGGTGACATAAAAGTCACTGAAGTCTTCAGAGTCGTTTTTAAATGCTGCATTTTCGTCTCAAGTTTTTAGTCGTCAAATTAATAACAATAACATTAATAATAATAATACTAGTATTACTAAATTTGCTTATATGCAAGCGCATAATTAAGGTAACAGTTTCTTGCTTATATCTCGAAAACAGTTACTCCTATCAATTTTTATTTTTTTACTAAAATTAAAGCTGATAAAATTTCCTACAAAATAGTTATTTGCATTTTTTATGTAGGACTAACCATAAGCGAGATATAAGTTTGAAAATAATCAATACTTAAAAAAAAGTGCTTTAACAGAAAATGTCTTGTGATTTAAAATACATTTAATTTATTGGGTCCAATACTTTATTAGAAGAAAAAGGAGGTGACTTAAAATTCACTGAAGTCTTCAGAGTCGATTTTAAATGCTGCATTTTCGTCTTCGTCTCAAACATTGAAAACTGAATTACATTTTTATTCAGTAACTGTTACAGTTTTCACTTTGGTTTTTTGCTTATATCTCGAAAACAGTTACTCCTATAAATTTTTATATTTCCTTCAAAATTAAAGCTGATAAAATTTCCTGCAAAATCGTTATTTGCATTTTTCTTGTAGGACCAACCATAAGCGAGTCATAGAGTTGAATATAAATAATATTTAACAAAAATTTGCTTTAAAATAAAATGTTTAAAAAACTGAAATTAAACTAAATTTATTGTGTCTAACACTTTAGTAGAGGAAAAAGGAGGAGACATAAAAGTCAATAAAGTTTTAGAGTTGTCTTTAGTCGTTATATTAATAACAATAACATTAATAATAACAATACTAGTAGTACTAAATTTGCTTATATGCAAGCGCTTAATTAAGGTAACAGTTTTTTTGTTTTTTCTTATATCTCGAAAACAGTTACTCCTATCAATTTTTATCTTTCATTCAAAATTAAAGCTGATAAAATTTCCTACAAAATGGTTGTTTGCATTTTTCTTGTAGGACCAAGTGTTAGACACAATTAATTTAGTTTAATTTCAGTTTTTCAAACATTTTATTTTTAAGCAAATTTTTGTTAAATATTAAAAACTATAAAATGGCTTAGATTGCCTAAAAACACAGATCACACATGATCTTTTGCATAGAAATGAGAAAACGCTCTGTAACACACAAAATAAGCTCCATTTTTCCTTATTAAAAGTATTATTATTATTATTATTACTTTTGTTACTATTACTATTATTATTATTATTATTATTATTGTTAATATTATTATTATAATTATTATTATTATTATTATTGTTATTATTTTTATTATTATTATTATTATTATTATTATTATTATTATTATTATTATTATTATTAATATTATTATTATTATTAAAAACCGCTTATAACTTTTGTATAGTAAATGTTTTTATACCAGTTTTAAAATGAGTTATTAATTTTAGACAATTTCTTACCTAAAAACACAGATCACAGATGATCTCTTGCATAGAAATGAGAAAACGCTCATTTAACACAAAATAAACTTTATTTTTGCTTAGAAAACTAAGCTTACTTTTATTACTACTATTATTATTATTATTACTATTATTTTTATTATTATTATTACTATTATTATTATTATTATTAATATTATTATTATTAAAAACCGATTATAACTTTTGTATAGTAAATGTTTTTATACCAGTTTTAAAATGAGTTATTAATTTTAGACAATTTCTTGCCTAAAAACACAGATCACAGATGATCTCTTGCATAGAAATGAGAAAACGCTCAGATAACACAAAATAAGCTTCATTTTTGCTTAGAAATACTAAGCTTTAATTTAGAAAGAAATTCATTATTATAAGTATTATTATCATTATTACTATTATTATTATTAACTTTTGTATAGTAAATGTTTTTATACCAGTTTTAAAATGAGTTATTAATTTTATTCAATTTCTTGCCTAAAAACACAGATCACAGATGATCTCTTGCATAGAAATGAGAAAACGCTCATATAACACACAAAATAAGCTTCATTTTTGCTTAGAAAACTAAGCTTACTTTTATTACTATTATTTTTATTTTTATTATTATTATTATTTATATTATTATTATTATTATTATTATTATTATTATTAATATTGTTAATATTATTATTATTATTAAAAACCGATTATAACTATTGTATAGTAAATGTTTTTATACCAGTTTTAAAATGAGTGATTTATTTTACACAATTTCTTGCCTAAAAACTATAAAATGGCTTAGATTGCCTAAAAACACAGATCACACATGATCTTTTGCATAGAAATGAGAAAACGCTCATGTAACACACAAAATAAGCTTCATTTTTCCTTATTAAAAGTATTATTATTATTATTATTATTATTATTATTATTGTTATTATTATTATTATTATTATTATTATTATTATTAAGTTTTGTATAGTAAATGTTTTTATACCAGTTTTAAAATGAGTTATTAATTTTAGACAATTTCTTGCCTAAAAACACAGATCACATATGATTTCTTGCATAGAAATGAGAAAACGCTCATATAACACACAAAATAAGCTTCATTTTTGCTTAAAAAACTAAGCTTACTTTTATTACTATTATTATTTTTATTATTATTATTATTATTACTATTATTATTATTATTATTATTATTATTATTATTTTTATTATTATTATTATAATTATTGTTATTATTATTATTATTTTTAATAAAAACTTATATTAAACAGACAGAAAACGTCGAATTCTGACACAAAAAAACGAATTACGTTATAGACTTGACGAGAACGGCGTATCTAGGACTCTTATAGGACTCTTATAGGGTCAAAAAGTATCAGTTTGGATTAAAACAAATTATTTTTGTTGACTCTCAGTCTGAATTGTTCATCAGTTCAAACAAAAACGGCTTATTTTAGACGATCTTTTGCTTTGAACAAGAAAACTTACATTAAAAAGATTAAAAACGTCTTATTCTGGCTGAAAACTGCAAATTATATATTACTCTAGATAAAAGCAATTTATCCTGATTACTCCTTTGCTTAGAATAGAGCAAACTTGTATAAAACTTAATGAAAACTTTAAATTTCGTCTCAAAGAAATAATTTACGTTATAGTTTTGACCAGCACTGTTTATTTCAAACGAATTTATGATTCGAAACTAATGAACTTTTATGGGGCAGATGCAAAACCACATATTACCATATAAAGCGTTGTTTTAAAGCAAAGTATTACCTTTTGCAACAAGAAATTTCACGTCAAAGAAACTGAAAACTTCGTATCCATGCATAAATATCGAATTACGTATCAGTTTAGGCAAATACAGCTTATTTTAAACGATATAAGCAAAAAACCAATAAGAAAACTGTAACTGTTACTGAACAAAAATGTAACTCAGTTTTCAATGTTTGAGACGAAGACAAAAATGCAGCATTTAAAAACGACTCTGAAGACTTCAGCGACTTTTATGTCACCTCCTTTTTCTTCTAATAAAGTATTGGACCCAATAAATTAAGTGTATTTTAAATCACAAGACATTTTCTGTTAAAGCACTTTTTTTTTAAATATTAATTATTTTCAAACTTATATCTCGCTTATGGTTAGTCCTACATGAAAAATGCAAATTACTATTTTGTAGGAAATTTTATTTTTTAGTTTTTCAAACATTTTATTTTAAAGCAAGTTTTTGTTAAATATTATTTATATCCAACTCTATAACTCGCTTATGGTTGGTCCTACAAGAAAAATGCAAATAACTATTTTGTAGGAAATTTTATCAGCTTTAATTTTGAAAGAAAGTTAAAAATTGATAGGAGTAATTGTTTTCGAGATATAAGCAAAAAACCAAAGTAAAAACTGTTACAGTTACTAAACAAAAATGTAATTCAGTTTTCAATGTTTGAGACGAAGACAAAAATGCAGCATTTAAAAACGACTCTGAAGACTTCAGTGACATTTAAGTCACCTCCTTTTTCTTCTAATAATGTATTGGACCCAATAAATTAAGTGGATTTTAAATCACAAGACATTTTCTGTTAAATCACTTTTTTTTTAAATTTTAATTATTTTCAAACTTATATCTCGCTTATGGTTAGTCCTACATGAAAAATGCAACTAACTATTTTGTAGGAAATTTTATCAGCTTTAATTTTAGTGAACAGATAAAAATTGATAGGAGTAACTGTTTTCGAGATATAAGCAAGAAACCAAAAAACTGTTACCTTAATAAAGCGCTTACATATAAGCAAATTTAGTACTATTAGTATTATTATTATTAATGTTATTGTTATTAATATGACGACTAAAAACGACTCTGAAGACTTTAGTGACTTTTATGTCTTCTCCTTTTTCCTATACTAAAGTGTTAGACACAATTAATTTAGTTTAATTTCAGTATTTCAAACATTTTATTTTAAAGCAAATTTTTGTTAAAAATTATTTATATCTATCTCTATAACTCGCTTATGCTTGGTCCTACAAGAAAAATACAAATAACTATTTTGTAGGAAATTTTATCAGCTTTAATTTTAGTAAAAAGATAAAAATTGATAGGAGTAACTGTTTTCGAGATATAAGCAAGAAACCAAAAAACTGTTACCTTAATAAAGCGCTTGCATATAAGCAAATTTATTACTATTAGTATTATTATTATTAATGTTATTGTTATTAATATGACGATTAAAAACGACTCTGAAGACTTTGGTGACTTTTATGTCTTCTCCTTTTTCTTATACTAAAGTGTTAGACACAATTAATTTAGTTTAATTTCAGTATTTCAAACATTTTATTTTAAAGCAAATTTTTGTTAAATATTATTTATATCTATCTCTATAACTCGCTTATGCTTGGTCCTACAAGAAAAATACAAATAACTATTTTGTAGGAAATTTTATCAGCTTTAATTTTAGTAAAAAGATAAAAATTGATAGGAGTAACTGTTTTCGAGATATAAGCAAAAAACCAATAAGAAAACTGTAACTGTTACTGAACAAAAATGTAATTCAGTTTTCAATGTTTGAGACGAAGACGAAAATGCAGCATTATTATTATTATTAATGTTATTGTTATTAATATGACGACTAAAAACGACTCTGAAGACTTTAGTGACTTTTATGTCTTCTCTTTTTTCCTATACTTAAGTGTTAGACTCAATTAATTTAGCTTAATTTCGGTTTTTCAAACATTATATTTTAAAGCAAATTTTTGTTAAAGATTATTTATATCCAACTCTATAACTCGTTTATGGTTGGTCTTACAAAAGAAATGCAAATAACTATTTTGTAGGAAATTTTATCAGCTTTAATTTTGAAAGAAAGATAAAAATTGATAGGAGTAATTGTTTTCGAGATATAAGCAAGAAACTCTTACCTTAATTAAGCGCTTGCATATAAGAAAATTTAGTACTATTAGTATTATTATTATTTATGTTATTGTTATCAATATGACGACTAAGAACGACTCTCAAGACTTTGGTGACTTTTAGGTCACCTCCTTTTTCTTCTAATAAAGTATTGGACCCAATAAATTAAGTGTATTTTAAATCACAAGACATTTTCTGTTAAAGCACTTTTTTTTTAAATATTAATTATTTTCAAACTTATATCTCGCTTATGGTTAGTTCTACATAAAAAATGCAAATTACTATTTTGTAGGAAATTTTATTTTTTAGTTTTTCAAACATTTTATTTTAAAGCAAGTTTTTGTTAAATATTATTTATATCCAACTCTATAACTCGCTTATGGTTGGTCCTACAAGAAAAATGCAAATAACTATTTTGTAGGAAATTTTATCAGCTTTAATTTTGAGAGAAAGTTAAAAATTGATAGGAGTAATTGTTTTCGAGATATAAGCAAAAAACCAAAGTAAAAACTGTAACAGTTACCAAACAAAAATGTAATTCAGTTTTCAATGTTTGAGACGAAGACAAAAATGCAGCATTTAAAAACGACTCTGAAGACTTCAGTGACATTTAAGTCACCTCCTTTTTCTTCTAATAATGTATTGGACCCAATAAATTAAGTGGATTTTAAATCACAAGACATTTTCTGTTAAATCACTTTTTTTTTAAATTTTAATTATTTTCAAACTTATATCTCGCTTATGGTTAGTCCTACATGAAAAATGCAAATAACTATTTTGTAGGAAATTTTATCAGCTTTAATTTTAGTAAACAGATAAAAATTGATAGGAGTAACTGATTTCGAGATATAAGCAAGAAACCAAAAAACTGTTACCTTAATAAAGCGCTTACATATAAGCAAATTTAGTACTATTAGTATTATTATTATTAATGTTATTGTTATTAATATGACGACTAAAAACGACTCTGAAGACTTTGGTGACTTTTATGTCTTCTCCTTTTTCCTATACTAAAGTGTTAGACACAATTAATTTAGTTTAATTTCAGTATTTCAAACATTTTATTTTAAACCAAATTTTTGTTAAAAATTATTTATATCTATCTCTATAACTCGCTTATGCTTGGTCCTACAAGAAAAATACAAATAACTATTTTGTAGAAAATTTTATCAGCTTTAATTTTAGTAAAAAGATAAAAATTGATAGGAGTAACTGTTTTCGAGATATAAGCAAGAAACCAAAAAACTGTTACCTTAATAAAGCGCTTGCATATAAGCAAATTTAGTACTATTAGTATTATTATTATTAATGTTATTGTTATTAATATGACGACTAAAAACGACTCTGAAGACTTTGGTGACTTTTATGTCTTCTCCTTTTTCTTATACTAAAGTGTTAGACACAATTAATTTAGTTTAATTTCAGTATTTCAAACATTTTATTTTAAAGCAAATTTTTGTTAAATATTATTTATATCTATCTCTATAACTCGCTTATGCTTGGTCCTACAAGAAAAATACAAATAACTATTTTGTAGGAAATTTTATCAGCTTTAATTTTAGTAAAAAGATAAAAATTGATAGGAGTAACTGTTTTCGAGATATAAGCAAGAAACCTAAAAACTGTTACCTTAATAAAGCGCTTGCATATAAGCAAATTTAGTACTATTATTATTATTATTATTAATGTTATTGTTATTAATATGACGACTAAAAACGACTCTGAAGACTTTAGTGACCTTTATGTCTTCTCCTTTTTCCTCTACTAAAGTGTTAGACACAATTAATTTTGTTTAATTTTAGTTTTTCAAACATTTTATTTTAAAGCAAATTTTTGTTAAAGATTATTTATATCCAACTCTATAACTCGCTTATGGTTGGTCCTACAAAAAAATGCAAATAACTATTTTGTAGTGAATGTTATCAGCTTTAATTTTGAAAAAAGATAAAAATTGATAGGAGTAACTGTTTTCGAGATATAAGCAAGAAACCAAAAAACCATTACCTTAATTCAGCGTTTGCATATAAGCAAATTTAGTACTATTAGTTTTACTATTATTAATGTTATTGTTATTAATATGACGACTAAAGACGATTCTGAAACCTTTAGGGACTTTTATGTCTTCTCCTTTTTCCTCCACTAAAGTGTTAGGCACAATTAATTTAGTTTAATTTCAGTTTTTCAAACATTTTATTTTAAAGCAAATTTTTGTTAAAGATTATTTATATCCAACTCTATAACTCGCTTATGGTTGGTCTTACAAAAGAAATGCAAATAACTATTTTGTAGGAAATTTTATCAGCTTTAATTTTGAAAGAAAGATAAAAATTGATAGGAGTAATTGTTTTCGAGATATAAGCAAAAAACCAAAGTAAAAACTGTTACAGTTACTTAACAAAAATGTAATTCAGTTTTCAATGTTTGAGACGAAGTCGAAAATGCAGCATTTAAAAACGACTCTGAAGACTTCAGCGACTTTTATGTCACCTCCTTTTTCTTCTAATAAAGTATTGGACCCAATAAATTAAGTATATTTTAAATCACAAGACATTTTCTGTTAAAGCACTTTTTTTTAAATATTAATAATTTTTAAACTTATATCTCGCTTATGGTTAGTCTTACATGAAAAATGCAAATAACTATTTTGTAGAAAATTTTATCAGCTTTAATTTTAGTAAAAAGATAAAAATTGATATAAGTAACTATTTTCGAGATATAAGCAAGAAAGCAAAAAACTGTTACCTTAATTAAGCGTTTGCATGTAAGCAAATTTAGTACTATTACTATTATTATTATTAATGTTATTGTTATTAATATGACGACTAAAGACGACTCTGAAACCTTTAGTGACATTTATGTCTTCTCCTTTTTCCTCTACTAAAGTGTTAGACACAATTAATTTAGTTTAATTTTAGTTTTTCAAACATTTTATTTTAAAACAAATTTTTGTTAAATATTATTTATATCTAACTCTATAACTCGCTTATGGTTGGTCCTACAAGAAAAATGCAAATAACTATTTTGTAGGAAATTTTATCAGCTTTAATTTTGAAAGAAAGATAAAAATTGATAGGAGTAACTGTTTTCGAGATATAAGCAAAAAACCAATAAGAAAACTGTAACTGTTACTGAACAAAAATGTAATTCAGTTTTCAATGTTTGAGAGGAAGACGAAAATGCAGCATTTAAAAACGACTCTGAAGATTTCAGCGACTTTTATGTCACCTCCTTTTTCTTCTAATAAAGTATTGGACCCAATAAATTAAGTGTATTTTAAATCACAAGACATTTTCTGTTAAAGCACTTTTTTTTTAAATATTAATAATTTTTAAACTTATATCTCGCTTATGGTTAGTCTTACATGAAAAATGCAAATAATTATTTTGTAGGAAATTTTATCAGCTTTAATTTTAAAAGAAAGATAAAAATTGATAGGAGTAACTGTTTTCGAGATATAAGCAAAAAACCAATAAGAAAACTGTAACTGTTACTGAACAAAAATGTAATTCACTTTTCAATGATTGAGACGAAGACGAAAATGCAGCATTTATAATCGACTCTGAAAACTTCAGTGACTTTTATGTCACCTCCTTTTTCTTCTAATAAAGTATTAGACCCAATAAATTAAGTGTATTATAAATCACAAGACATTTTCTGTTAAAACACTTTTTTTTTAATTATTAATTATTTTCAAACTTATATCTCGCTTATGGTTAGTTCTACATGAAAAATACAAATAACTATTTTGTAGGAAATTTTATCACCTTTAATTTTGGTGAAAAAGTAAAAATTGATAGGAGTAACTGTTTTCGAGATATAAGCAAAAAACAAAAAAACTGTTACCTTAATTAAGCGCTTGCATATAAGCAAATTTAGTACTACTAGTATCGTTATTATAAACGTTATTGTTATTAATATGACGACTAAAGACAACTCTAAGACTTTAGTGACTTTTATGTCTCCTCCTTTTTCCTCTACTAAAGTGTTAGACACAATTAATTTAGTTTAATTTCAGTTTTTCAAACATTTTATTATAAAGCAAATTTTTGTTAAATATTAAAAACTATAAAATGGCTTAGATTGCCTAAAAACACACATCACACATGATCTTTTGCATAGAAATGAGAAAACGCTCATGTAACACACAAAATAAGCTCCATTTTTCCTTATTAAAAGTATTATTATTATTATTACTTATGTTACTATTACTATTATTATTATTATTATTATTATTGTTATTATTATTATTATTAACTTTTGTATAGTAAATGTTTTTGTACCAGTTTTAAAATGAGTTATTAATTTTAGACAATTTCTTGCCTAAAAACACAGATCACAGATGATTTCTTGCATACAAATAAGAAAACACTCATATAACACACAAAATAAGCTTCATTTTTGCTTAGAAAACTAAGCTTACTTTTATTACTATTATTATTATTTTTATTATTATTATTGTTATTATTATTATTATTATTATTATTATTATTATTAATATTATTATTACTATTATAATTATTATTATTATTATTATTATTATTGTTATTATTATTATTATTATATTTATTATTATTAAAAACCGATTATAACTTTTGTATAGTATCGTTTTTATACCAGTTTTAAAATGAGTGATTAATTTTAGCCAATTTCTTGCCTAAAAACTATAAAATGGCCAAGATTGCCTAAAAACACTGATCACACATGATCTTTTGCATAGAAATGAGAAAACGCTCATATAACACAAAATAAGCTTCATTTTTGCTTAGAAAACTAAGCTTACTTTTATTACTACTATTATTATTATTATTATTATTATTATTATTATTATTATTATTATTGTTATTATTATTATTATTATTATTAAAAACTTATATTAAATAGACAGAAAACGTCGTATTCTGACACAAAAAAACGAATTACGTTATAGACTTGACGAGAACGGCGTATCTCGGACTCTTATAGGACTCTTATAGGGTCAAAAAGTATCAGTTTGGATTAAAATAAATTATTTTTGTTGACTCTCAGTCTGAATTGTTCATCAGTTCAAACAAAAACGGCTTATTTTAGACGATCTTTTGCTTTGAACAAGAAAACTTACATCGAACAGACTAAAAACGTATTAATCTGGCATAAAAGAGCAATTTATGAATCACTTTAGATAAAGGCAGCTAATCCTATTCGTTTCATTGCTTAAAATAGACAAAATTGTTAATAAATCTAACAAAAACGCTGTATTCTAGCACAAAATACTAATTACATTATAGTTTCGACGAGAATAGCTTATTTGGAATGATTCTATGCTTCCAAACGAGTAAATTTTTATTAAACAGATGCCAAACATCATGTTTTGTCCTATGAAGACATTTTATATTGCAGTTTGTATTAAAACAAAATATTTTCGTTGATTCTTTGTTAGAAGCAGCAAACCTAACATTAAAGAATCTGAAAACTTTGCATTCGGACACAAACCACCGAATTTTGTATCAGTTTAGATAAAAACGGTTGATTTTCGACAATATTTTGCTTTGAACAAGAAAACTTATATCAAACTGACTAAAAACGTCTTATTTTAGCACAAAACAAAAGATTTGCGTTATAGTCTTAAAGCTGATTCATGCCACAGTTTGGATAAAAACCAAATATTTTTGTTAATTTATTGTTACAAACAAGAAACCTTACATCAAAGAAACTGAAAACCCCTTATTCAGGCACAGAAATTCGAATTACGTTTCAGTCTGGACAAAAACTGCTTATTTTAGACGATCTTTTGTCTTGAACACGAAAACTTACATTAAAAAGATTAAAAACGTCTTATTCTGGCTGAAAACTGCAAATTATATATTACTTTAAATAAAAGCAATTTATCCTGATTACTCCTTTACTTAGAATAGAGTAAACTTGTATAAAACTTAATGAAAACTTTAAATTTCGTCTCAAAGAAATAATTTACGTTATAGTCTTGACCAGCACTGTTTATTTCAAACGAATTTATAATTCGAAACTAATGAACTTTTATGGGGCAGATGCAAAACCACATATTACCATATAAAGCGTTGTTTTAAAGCAAAGTATTACCTTTTGCAACAAGAAATTTCACGTCAAAGAAACTGAAAACTTCGTATCCATGCATAAGTATCGAATTACGTATCAGTTTAAGCAAATACAGCTTATTTTAAACGATTCCTTGCTATAAACAAGAAAAATTTTATCAAGCATATTGAAAACGTCTTATTCTCGAAAATAAGAGCAAATTATGTATCAGTTTTAACAAAAGCGGATTACTCTGTTTGATTCTATGCTTAGAGTAGAGTAAACTACTATAAAACGTAATGAAAACTCTATATTCAAGCTCAAAAGAACAAATTACGTTATAGTTTTGGCAAAAAAAAATATTTCGGACGATTACATACTTCGAAGTAAGCAAACTTTAATTGAACAAGTGCAAAAGCTAATACTTTGCTTTAAAATAACGATTTATGTGGTAATATGGTATTTTGCATCTGTCCTATAAAAGTTTATTCGTTTTGCTCCATTGAATCATTCGAAATAAATTATTTTGACACAACAACAACGAAAATGATTTGTTTTTGTTTAAACTGTAACATAAGTCGCTTTTATAAAACGAACTAAGACGTTTGGCATCTGTTTAGTGAAAGTTTTCTCGTTTGGGGGCATAAAATCGTTTGAAATTAAAACTATAACGTAAATTATTTCTTTGTATCACTTTAAAGATTTGCGTTATAGTCTTGACGAGAACTGTTAATTTCAAACGATTCTATGGTTTGAAACCAGTATACTTTCACTGAACAGAGGCAAAACGTCTGATTTCGCCTTTAAAAAACGATTTATGTCACAGTTTGGATTAAAACCAATGATTTTCGTTTATTCATTGTTACAAACAAGAAACCTTACATCAAAGAAACTGAAAACCTCTTATTCAGGCCCAGAAAATCAAATTACGTTTCAGTCTAGACACAAATTGCTTATTTTAGACGACTCTTTCTTTTGAACACGAAAACTTACATTAAAAAGATTAAAAACGTCTTATTCTGGCTCAAAACTGCAAATTATGTATTACTTTGGATAAAAGCAGTTTATCTTGACTACTCCTTTGCTTAGAATAGAGCAAACTTGTATAAAACTTAATGAAAACTTTAAATTTCGTCTTAAAGAAATAATTTACGTTATAGTTTTGACCAGAACTGTTAATTTCAAACGATTTTATGCCCCCAAACGAGAAAACTTTCACCAAACAAATGCCAAACGTCTTAGTTCGTTTTATAAAAGCGACTTATGTTACAGTTTAAACAAAAACAAATTATTTTCGTTGTTGTTGTGTCAAAATAATTTATTTCGAATGATTCAATGGAGCAAAACGAGTAAACTTTTATAGGACAGATGCAAAATACCATATTACCACATAAATCGTTATTTTAAAGCAAAGTATTAGCTTTTGCACTTGTTCAATTAAAGTTTGCTTACTTCAAAGTATGAAATCGTCTGAAATATTTTTTTTTGCCAAAACTATAACGTAATTTGTTCTTTTGAGCTTGAATATAGAGTTTTCATTACTTTTTAAAGTAGTTTACTCTACTCTAAGCATAGAATCAAACAGAGTAATCCGCTTTTGTTAAAACTGATAATTTGTTTTAATCCAAACTGATACTTTTTGACCCTATAAGAGTCCTATAAGAGTCCGAGATACGCCGTTCTCGTCAAGTCTATAACGTAATTCGTTTTTATGTGTCAGAATACGACGTTTTCTGTCTGTTTAATATAAGTTTTTAATAATAATAATAATAATAATAACAATAACAATAATAATAATAATAATAAAAATAATAATAGTAATAAAAGTAAGCTTAGTTTTCTAAGCAAAAATGAAGCTTATTTTGTGTGTTATATGAGCGTTTTTTCATTTCTATGCAAGAGATCATCTGTGATCTGTGTTTTTAGGCAAGAAATTGTCTAAAATTAATAACTCATTTTAAAACTGGTATAAAAACATTTACTATACAAAAGTTAATAATAATAATAATAATAATAATAATAATAATGATAATATAAATAATAATAATAATAATAATAATAATAGTAATAATAATAATAATAATAATAATAATAATAGTAATAAAAGTAAGCTTAGTTTTCTAAGCAAAAATGAAGCTTATTTTGTGTGTTATATGAGCGTTTTTTCATTTCTATGCAAGAGATCATCTGTGATCTGTGTTTTTAGGCAAGAAATTGTCTAAAATTAATAACTCATTTTAAAACTGGTATAAAAACATTTACTATACAAAAGTTAATAATAATAATAATAATAATAATAATAATAATAATGATAATATAAATAATAATAATAATAATAATAATAATAGTAATAATAATAATAATAATAATAATAATAGTAATAAAAGTAAGCTTAGTTTTCTAAGCAAAAATGAAGCTTATTTTGTGTGTTATATGAGCGTTTTTTCATTTCTATGCAAGAGATCATCTGTGATCTGTGTTTTTAGGCAAGAAATTGTCTAAAATTAATAACTCATTTTAAAACTGGTATAAAAACATTTACTATACAAAGGTTATAATCGGTTTTTAATAATAATAATAATAATAATAATAATAATAATAATAATAATAGTAATAATAAAAATAATAGAAATAATAATAATAATAATAAAAATAATAATAATAGTAGTAATAAAAGTAAGCTAGGTTTTCTAAGCAAAAATGAAGTTTATTTTGTGTTATATGAGCGTTTTCTCATTTCTATGCAAAAGATAATGTGTGATCTGTGTTTTTAGGCAATCTAAGCCATTTTATAGTTTTTAGGCAAGAAATTGGCTAAAATTAATCACTCGTTTTAAAACTGATATAAAAACAATACTATACAAAAGTAATAATCGGTTTTTAATAATAATAATTATAATAATAATAAAAATAATAATAATAATAATAATAATAATAATAATAATAATAATAATAATAATAATAACAATAATAATAATAATAATAATAATAATAATAATAATAATAATAATAATAATAATAATAATAATAATAACAATAATATTAATAAAAATAATAATAATAGTAATAAAAGTAAGCTTAGTTTTCTAAGCAAAAATGAAGCTTATTTTGTGTGTTATATGAGTGTTTTCTCATTTCTATGCAAGAAATCATCTGTGATCTGTGTTTTTAGGCAAGAAATTGTCTAAAATTAATAAACTCATTTTGAAACTGGTATAAAAACATTTACTATACAAAAGTTAATAATAATAATAATAATAATAATAATAATAATAATAATAATAATAATAATAATAATAGTAATAGTAACAAAAGTAATAATAATAATAATACTTTTAATAAGGAAAAATGGAGCTTATTTTGTGTGTTACATGAGCGTTTTCTCATTTCTATGCAAAAGATCATGTGTGATCTGTGTTTTTAGGCAATCTAAGCCATTTTATAGTTTTTAATATTTAACAAAAATTAGCTTTAAAATAAAATGTTTGAAAAACTGAAATTAAACTAAATTAATTGAGTCTAACACTTTAGTAGAAGAAAAAGGAGGAGACATAAAAGTCACAAAAGTCTTAGAGTTGTCTTTAGTCGTCATATTAATAGCAATAACATTTATAATAGCAATACTAGTAGTACTAAATTTGCTTATATGCAAGCGCTTAATTAAGGTAACAGTTTTTTTGTTTTTTGCTTATATCTCGAAAACAGTTACTCCAAACAATTTTTACTTTTTCACCAAAATTAAAGGTGATAAAATTTCCTACAAAATAGTTATTTGCATTTTTCATGTAGAACTAACCATAAGCGAGATATAAGTTAAATAATTAATAATTGAAAAAAAGTGTTTTAACAGAGAATGTCTTGTGATTTAAAATACACTTAATTTATTGGGTCCAATACTTTATTAGAAGAAAAAAAGGTGACATAAAAGTCACTGAAGTCTTCAGAGTCGTTTTTAAATGCTGCATTTTCGTCTCAAGTTTTTAGTCGTCAAATTAATAACAATAACATTAATAATAATAATACTAATATTACTATATTTGCTTATATGCAAGCGCTTAATTAAGGTAACAGTTTCTTGCTTATATCTCGAAAACAGTTACTCTTATCAATTTTTATTTTTTTACTAAAATTAAAGCTGATAAAATTTCCTACAAAATAGTTATTTGCATTTTTCATGTAGGACTAACCATAAGCGAGTATAAGTTTGAAAATAATCAATATTTAAAAAAAAAGTGCTTTAACAGAAAATGTCTTGTGATTTAAAATACACTTAATTTATTGGGTCCAATACTTTATTAGAAAAAAAAGGAGGTGACTTAAATGTCACTGAAGTCTTCAGAGTCGTTTTTAAATGCTGCATTTTCGTCTTCGTCTCAAACATTGAAAACTGAATTACATTTTTGTTTAGTAACTGTTACAGTTTTCACTTTGGTTTTTTGCTTATATCTCGAAAACAGTTACTCCTATAAATTTTTATTTTTCCTTCAAAATTAAAGCTGATAAAATTTCCTACAAAATAGTTTTTATCATTTTTTTTGAAGGACCAACCATAAGCGAGTTATGGAGTTGGATATAAATAATCTTTAACAAAAATTTGCTTTAAAATAAAATGTTTGAAAAACCGAAATTAAACTAAATTAATTGGGTCTAACACTTTAGTAGAGGAAAAAGGAGGAGACGTAAAAGTCACCAAAGTCTTCAGAGTCGTTTTTAATCGTCATATTAATAACAATAACATTAATAATAATAATACTAATAATACTAAATTTGCTTATATGCAAACGCTTAATTAAGGTAACAGTTTTTTGGTTTCTTGATTATATCTCGAAAACAGTTACTCCTATCAATTTTTATCTTTTTACTAAAATTAAAGCTGATAAAATTTCCTACAAAATAGTTATTTGCATTTTTCATGTAGGACTAACCATAAGCGAGATATAGGTTTGAAAATAATTAATATTTAAAAAAAAAGTGCTTTAACAGAAAATGTCTTGTGATTTAAAATACACTTAATTTATTGGGTCCAATACTTTATTAGAAGAAAAAGGAGGTGACATAAAAGTCACTGACGTCTTCAGAGTCGTTTTTAAATGCTGCATTTTTGTCTTCGTCTCAAACATTGAAAACTGAGTTACATTTTTGTTCAGTAACAGTTACAGTTTTCTTATTGGTTTTTTGCTTATATCTCGAAAACAGTTACTCCTATCAAATTTTATTTTTCTTTCAAAATTAAAGCTGATAAAATTTCCAACAAAATAGTTATTTACATTTTTCTTGTAGGACCAAGCATAAACGAGTTATAGAGTTGGATATAAATAATATTTAACAAAAATTTGCTTTAAAGTAAAATGCATGAAAAACCGGAATTAAACTAAATTAATTGTGTCTAACACTTTAGTAGAGAAAAAAGGAGAAGACATAAAAGTCACTAAATGTTTCAGAGTCGTCTTTAGTCGCCCTATTAATAACAATAACATTAATAATAATAATACTAATATTACTAAATTTGCTTATATGCAAGCGCTTAATTAAGGTAACGGTTTCTTGCTTATATCTCGAAAACAGTTACTCCTATCAATTTTTATCTTTTTACTAAAATTAAAGCTGATAAAATTTCCTACAAAATAGTTATTTGCATTTTTTATGTAGGACTAACCATAAGCGAGATAGAAGTTTGAAAATAATTAATATTTAAAAAAAAGTGCTTTAACAGAAAATGTCTTGTGATTTAAAATACACTTAATTTATTGGGACCAATACTCTATTAGAAGAAAAAGGAGGTGACATAAAAGTCACTGAAGTCTTCAGAGTCGTTTTTAAATGCTGCATTTTCGTCTTCGTCTCAAACATTGAAAACTGAATTACATTTTTGTTCAGTAACTGTAACAGTTTTCACTTTGGTTTTTTGCTTATATCTCGAAAACAATTACTCCTATCAATTTTTATCTTTCTTTCAAAATTAAAGCTGATAAAATTTCCTACAAAATAGTTATTTGCATTTCTTTTGTAAGACCAACCATAAGCGAGTTATAGAGTTGGATATAAATAATCGTTAACAAAAATTTGCTTTAAAATAAAATGTTTGAAAAACCGAAATTAAACTAAATTAATTGGGTCTAACACTTTAGTATAGGAAAAAGGAGAAGACATAAAAGTCACTAAATGTTTCAGAGTCGTCATTAGTCGTCATATTAATAACAATAACATTAATAATAATAATACTAATAGTACTAAATTTGCTTATATGCAAGCGCTTTATTAAGGTAACAGTTTTTTGGTTTCTTGCTTATATCTCGAAAACAGTTACTCCTATCAATTTTTACCTTTTTTTCAAAATTAAAGCTGATAAAATTTCCTACAAAATAGTTATTTCCATTTTTTTGTAGGACCAACCATAAGCGAGTTATAAAGTTGGATATAAATAATCTTTAACAAAAATTTGCTTTAAAATAGAATGTTTGAAAAACCGATATTAAACTAAATTAATTGGGTCTAACACTTTAGTAGAGGAAAAAGGAGAAGACATAAAAATCACCAAAGTCTTCAGAGTTGTTTTTAGTACTAAATTTGCTTATATGCAAGCGCTTAATTAAGGTAACAGTTTTTTGGTTTCTTGCTTATATCTCGAAAACAGTTACTCCTATCAATTTTTATCTTTTTACTAAAATTAAAGCTGATAAAATTTTCTACAAAATAGTTATTTGCATTTTTCATGTAAGACTAACCATAAGCGAGATATAAGTTTAAAAATTATTAATATTTAAAAAAAAGTGCTTTAACAGAAAATGTCTTGTGATTTAAAATACACTTAATTTATTGGGTCCAATACATTATTAGAAGAAAAAGGAGATGACATATAAGTCACTGAAGTCTTCAGAGTCGATTTTAAATGCTGCATTTTCGTCTTCGTCTCAAACATTGAAAACTGAATTACATTTTTGTTCAGTAACTGTAACAGTTTTTACTTTGGTTTTTTGCTTATATCTCGAAAACAATTACTCCTATCAATTTTTATCGTTCTTTCAAAATTAAAACAACTCTGAAGACTTTGGTGACTTTTATGTCTTCTCCTTTTTCCTATACTAAAGTGTAAGACTCAATTAATTTAGTTTAATTTTGGTTTTTCAAACATTTTATTTTAAAGCAAATTTTTGTTAAAGATTATTTATATCCAACTCTATAACTCGCTTATGGTTGGTCTTACAAAAGAAATGCAAATAACTATTTTGTAGGAAATTTTATCAGCTTTAATTTTGAAAGAAAGATAAAAATTGATAGGAGTAATTGTTTTCGAGATATAAGCAAAAAACCAAAGTAAAAACTGTTACAGTTACTGAACAAAAATGTAATTCAGTTTTCAATGTTTGAGACGAAGACGAAAATGCAGCATTTAAAAACGACTCTGAAGACTTCAGCGACTTTTATGTCACCTCCTTTTTCTTCTAATAAAGTATTGGACCCAATAAATTAAGTGTATTTTAAATCACAAGGCATTTTCTGTTAAAGCACTTTTGTTTTAAATATTAATTATTTTCAAACTTATATCTCGCTTATGGTTAGTCCTACATGAAAAATGCAAATAACTATTTTGTAGGAAATTTTATCAGCTTTAATTTTGAAAGAAAGATAAAAATTGATAGGAGTAATTGTCTTCGAGATATAAGCACAAAACCAAAGTAAAAACTGTTACAGTTACTGAACAAAAATGTAAGTTTTCGAGATATAAGCAAGAAACTGTTACCTTAATTAAGCGCTTGCATATAAGCAAATTTAGTACTATTAGTATTATTATTATTATTAATGTTATTGTTATTGATATGACGACTAAGAACGACTCTCAAGACTTTGGTGACTTTTATGTCACCTCCTTTTTCTTCTAATAAAGTATTGGACCCAATAAATTAAGTGTATTTTAAATCACAAGACATTTTCTGTTAAAGCACTTTTTTTTTAAATATTAATTATTTTTAAACTTATATCTCGCTTATGGTTAGTCCTACATGAAAAATGCAAATTACTATTTTGTAGGAAATTTTATCAGCTTTAATTTTAGTAAAAAGATAAAAATTGATAGGAGTAACTGTTTTCGAGATATAAGCAAGAAACCAAAAAACTGTTACCTTAATTAAGCGCTTGCATATAAGCAAATTTAGTACTAAAAACAACTCTGAAGACTTTGGTGATTTTTAGGTTTTCTCCTTTTTCTTCTACTAAAGTGTTAGACCCAATTAATTTAGTTTAATATCGGTTTTTCAAACATTTTATTTTAAAGCAAATTTTTGTTAAAGATTATTTATATCCAACTCTATAACTCGCTTATGGTTGGTCCTACAAAAAAATGGAAATAACTATTTTGTAGGAAATTTTATCAGCTTTAATTTTGAAAAAAAGGTAAAAATTGATAGGAGTAACTGTTTTCAAGATATAAGCAAGAAACCAAAAAACTGTTACCTTAATAAAGCGCTTGCATATAAGCAAATTTAGTACTATTAGTATTATTATTATTAATGTTATTGTTATTAATATGACGACTAAAGACGACTCTGAATCATTTAGTGACTTTTATGTCTTTTCCTTTTTCCTATACTAAAGTGTTAGACCCAATTAATTTAGTTTAATTTCGGTTTTTCAAACATTTTATTTTAAAGCAAATTTTTGTTAAAGATTATTTATATCCAACTCTATAACTCGCTTATGGTTGGTCTTACAAAAGAAATGCAAATAACTATTTTGTAGGAAATTTTATCAGCTTTAATTTTAAAAGAAAGATAAAAATTGATAGGAGTAATTGTTTTCGAGATATAAGCAAAAAACCAAAGTGAAAACTGTTACAGTTACTGAACAAAAATGTAATTCAGTTTTCAATGTTTGAGACGAAGACGAAAATGCAGCATTTAAAAACGACTCTGAAGACTTCAGTGACTTTTATGTCACCTCCTTTTTCTTCTAATAGAGTATTGGTCCCAATAAATTAAGTGTATTTTAAATCACAAGACATTTTCTGTTAAAGCACTTTTTTTTTAAATATTAATTATTTTCAAACTTCTATCTCGCTTATGGTTAGTTCTACATAAAAAATGCAAATAACTATTTTGTAGGAAATTTTATCAGCTTTAATTTTAGTAAAAAAATAAAAATTGATAGGAGTAACTGTTTTCGAGATATAAGCAAGAAACTGTTACCTTAATTAAGCGCTTGCATATAAGCAAATTTAGTAATATTAGTATTATTATTATTAATGTTATTGTTATTAATAGGGCGACTAAAGACGACTCTGAAACATTTAGTGACTTTTATGTCTTCTCCTTTTTCCTCTACTAAAGTGTTAGACACAATTAATTTAGTTTAATTCCGGTTTTTCAAGCATTTTATTTTAAAGCAAATTTTTGTTAAATATTATTTATATCCAACTCTATAACTCGTTTATGCTTGGTCCTACAAGAAAAATGTAAATAACTATTTTGTTGGAAATTTTATCAGCTTTAATTTTGAAAGAAGGATAAAATTTGATAGGAGTAACTGTTTTCGAGATATAAGCAAAAAACCAATAAAAAAACTGTAACTGTTACTGAACAAAAATGTAACTCAGTTTTCAATGTTTGAGACGAAGACAAAAATGCAGCATTTAAAAACGACTCTGAAGACGTCAGTGACTTTTATGTCACCTCCTTTTTCTTCTAATAAAGTATTGGACCCAATAAATTAAGTGTATTTTAAATCACAAGACATTTTCTGTTAAAGCACTTTTTTTTTAAATATTAATTATTTTCAAACTTATATCTCGCTTATGGTTAGTCCTACATGAAAAATGCAAATAACTATTTTGTAGGAAATTTTATCAGCTTTAATTTTAGTAAAAAGGTAAAAATTGATAGGAGTAACTGTTTTCGAGATATAATCAAGAAACCAAAAAACTGTTACCTTAATTAAGCGTTTGCATATAAGCAAATTTAGTACTATTAGTAGTATTATTATTAATGTTATTGTTATTAATATGACGACTAAAGACGACTCTGAAACCTTTAGTGACATTTATGTTTTCTCCTTTTTCCTCTACTAAAGTGTTAGACACAATTAATTTAGTTTAATTTTAGTTTTTCAAACATTTTATTTTAAAGCAAGTTTTTGTTAAATATTATTTATATCCAACTCTATAACTCGCTTAAGGTTGGTCCTACAAGAAAAATGCAAATAACCATTTTGTAGGAAATTTTATCAACTTTAATTTTGAAAGAAAGATAAAAATTGATAGGAGTAACTGTTTTCGAGATATAAGCAAAAAACCAATAAGAAAACTGTAACTGTTACTGAACAAAAATGTAATTCAGTTTTCAATGTTTGAGACGAAGACGAAAATGCAGCATTATTATTATTATTAATGTTATTGTTATTAATATGACGATTAAAAACGACTCTTAAATAAATGCTGCATTTTTGTCTTCGTCTCAAACATTGAAAACTGAGTTACATTTTTGTTCAGTAACAGTTACAATTTTCTTATTGGTTTTTTGCATATATCTCGAAAACAGTTACTCCTATCAAATTTTGTCTTTTTTTCAAAATTAAAGCTGATAAAATTTCCAACAAAATAGTTATTTACATTTTTCTTGTAGGACCAAGCATAAACGAGTTATAGAGTTGGATATAAATAATATTTAACAAAAATTTGCTTTAAAATAAAATGCTTAATAAACCGGAATTAAACTAAATTAATTGTGTCTAACACTTTAGTAGAGGAAAAAGGAGAAGACATAAAAGTCACTAAATGTTTCAGAGTCGTTTTTAGTCGTCCTATTAATAACAATAACATTAATAATAATAATACTAATATTACTAAATTTGCTTATATGCAAGCGCTTAATTAAGGTAACAGTTTCTTGCTTATATCTCGAAAACAGTTACTCCCATCAATTTTTATCTTTTTACTAAAATTAAAGCTGATAAAATTTCCTACAAAATAGTTATTTGCATTTTTTATGTAGGACTAACCATAAGCGAGATAGAAGTTTGAAAATAATTAATATTTAAAAAAAAGTGCTTTAACAGAAAATGTCTTGTGATTTAAAATACACTTAATTTATTGGGACCAATACTCTATTAGAAGAAAAAGGAGGTGACATAAAAGTCACTGAAGTCTTCAGAGTCGTTTTTAAATGCTGCATTTTCGTCTTCGTCTCAAACATTGAAAACTAAATTACATTTTTGTTCAGTAACTGTAACAGTTTTCACTTTGGTTTTTTGCTTATATCTCGAAAACAATTACTCCTATCAATTTTTATCTTTCTTTCAAAATTAAAGCTGATAAAATTTCCTACAAAATAGTTATTTGCATTTCTTTTGTAAGACCAACCATAAGCGAGTTATAGAGTTGGATATAAATAATCTTTAACAAAAATTTGCTTTAAAATAAAATGTTTGAAAAACCGAAATTAAACTAAATTAATTGTGTCTAACACTTTAGTATAGGAAAAAGGAGAAGACATAAAAGTCACTAAATGTTTCAGAGTCGTCTTTAGTCGTCATATTAATAACAATAACATTAATAATAATAATACTAATAGTACTAAATTTGCTTATATGCAAGCGCTTTATTAAGGTAACAGTTTTTTGGTTTCTTGCTTATATCTCGAAAACAGTTACTCCTATCAATTTTTATCTTTTTTTCAAAATTAAAGCTGATAAAATTTCCTACAAAATAGTTATTTCTATTTTTTTGTAGGACCAACCATAAGCAAGTTATAGTGTTGGATATAAATAATCTTTAACAAAAATTTGCTTTAAAATAAAATGTTTGAAAAACCGATTTTAAACTAAATTAATTGGGTCTAACACTTTAGTAGAGGAAAAAGGAGAAGACATAAAAATCACCAAAGTCTTCAGAGTTGTTTTTAGTACTAAATTTGCTTATATGCAAGCGCTTAATTAAGGTAACAGTTTTTTGGTTTCTTGCTTATATCTCAAAAACAGTTACTCCTATCAATTTTTATCTTTTTACTAAAATTAAAGCTGATAAAATTTCCTACAAAATAGTAATTTGCATTTTTCATGTAGGACTAACCATAAGCGAGATATAAGTTTGAAAATAATTAATATTTAAAAAAAAAGTGCTTTAACAGAAAATGTCTTGTGATTTAAAATACACTTAATTTAATGGGTCCAATACTTTATTAGAAGAAAAAGTTATTGGTTTTTTGCTTATATCTCGAAAACAGTTACTCCTATCAATTTTTATCTTTCTTTCAAAATCAAAGCTGATAAAATTTCCTACAAAATAGTTATTGGCATTTTTTTTGTAGGACCAACCATAAGCGAGTTATAGAGTTGGATATAAATAATCTTTAACAAAAATTTGCTTTAAAATAAAATGTTTGAAAAACCGAAATTAAACTAAATTAATTAAGACTAACACTTTAGTTGAGGAAAAAGGAGAAGACATAAAAGACACCAAAGTTTTGAGAGTCGTTTTTAGTCGTCATATTAATAACAATAACATTAATAATAATAATACTAATAGTACTAAATTTGCTTATATGCAAGCGCTTTATTAAGGTAACAGTTTTTTGGTTTCTTGCTTATATCTCGAAAACAGTTACTCCTATCAATTTTTATGTTTTTACTAAAATTAAAGCTGATAAAATTTCCTACAAAATAGTTATTTGTATTTTCCTTGTAGGACCAAGCATAAGCGAGTTATAGAGATAGATATAAATAATATTTAACAAAAATTTGCTTTAAAGTAAAATGTTTGAAATACTGAAATTAAACTAAATTATTGTGTCTAACACTTTAGTATAGGAAAAAGGAGAAGACATAAAAGTCACCAAAGTTTTCAGAGTCGTTTTTAGTTGTCATATTAATAACAATAACATTAATAATAATAATACTAATAGTACTAAATTTGCTTATATGCAAGCGCTTTATTAAGGTAACAGTTTTTTGGTTTCTTGCTTATATCTCGAAAACAGTTACTCCTATCAATTTTTATCTGTTTACTAAAATTAAAGCTGATAAAATTTCCTACAAAATAGTTATTTACATTTTTCATGTAGGACTAACCATAAGCGAGATATAAGTTTGAAAAATCAATATTTAAAAAAAAAGTGCTTTAACAGAAAATGTCTTGTGATTTAAAATACACTTAATTTATTGGGTCCAATACATTATTAGAAGAAAAAGGAGGTGACTTAAAAGTCACAGAAGTCTTCAGAGTCGTTTTTAAATGCTGCATTTTCGTCTTCGTCTCAAACATTGAAAACTGAATTACATTTTTGTTTAGTTACTGTAACAGTTTTCACTTTGGTTTTTTGCTTATATCTCGAAAATAATTATTCCTATCAATTTTTATCTTTTTTTCAAAATTAAAGCTGATAAAATTTCCTACAAAATAGTTATTTGCATTTTTCTTGTAGGACCAACCATAAGCGAGTTATAGAGTTGGATATAAATAAAATTTAACAAAAACTTGCTTTAAAATAAAATGTTTGAAAAACTAAAAAATAAAATTTCCTACAAAATAGTAATTTGCATTTTTCATGTAGGACTAACCATAAGCGAGATATAAGTTTAAAAATAATTAATATTTAAAAAAAAAGTGCTTTAACAGAAAATGTCTTGTGATTTAAAATACACTTAATTTATTGGGACCAATACTTTATTAGAAGAATAAGGAGGTGACATAAAAGTCACCAAAGTCTTGAGAGTCGTTCTTAGTCGTCATATCAATAACAATAACATTAATAATAATAATACTAATAGTACTAAATTTGCTTATATGCAAGCGCTTAATTAAGGTAACAGTTTCTTGCTTATATCTCGAAAACTTACATTTTTGTTCAATAACTGTAACAGTTTTTACTTTGGTTTTTCGCTTATATCTCGAAAACAATTACTCCTATCAATTTTTATCTTTCTTTCAAAATTAAAGCTGATAAAATTTCCTACAAAATAGTTATTTGCATTTCTTTTGTAAGACCAACCATAAGCGAGTTATAGAGTTGGATATAAATAATCTTTAACAAAAATTTGCTTTAAAATATAATGTTTGAAAAACCAAAATTAAACTAAATTAATTGAGTCTAACACTTTAGTATAGGAAAAAGGAGAAGACATAAAAGTCACCAAAGTCTTCAGAATCGTTTTTAGTCGTCATATTAATAACAATAACATTAATAATAATAATAATGCTGCATTTTCGTCTTCGTCTCAAACATTGAAAACTGAATTACATTTTTGTTCAGTAACAGTTACAGTTTTCTTATTGGTTTTTTGCTTATATCTCGAAAACAGTTACTCCTAGCAATTTTTATCTCTCTTTCAAAATTAAAGCTGATAAAATTTCCTACAAAATAGTAATTTGCATTTTTCATGTAGGACTAACCATAAGCGAGATATAAGTTTGAAAATAATTAATATTTAAAAAAAAAGTGCTTTAACAGAAAATGTCTTGTGATTTAAAATACACTTAATTTAATGGGTCCAATACTTTATTAGAAGAAAAAGTTATTGGTTTTTTGCTTATATCTCGAAAACAGTTACTCCTATCAATTTTTATCTTTCTTTCAAAATCAAAGCTGATAAAATTTCCTACAAAATAGTTATTGGCATTTTTTTTGTAGGACCAACCATAAGCGAGTTATAGAGTTGGATATAAATAATCTTTAACAAAAATTTGCTTTAAAATAAAATGTTTGAAAAACCGAAATTAAACTAAATTAATTAAGACTAACACTTTAGTTGAGGAAAAAGGAGAAGACATAAAAGACACCAAAGTTTTGAGAGTCGTTTTTAGTCGTCATATTAATAACAATAACATTAATAATAATAATACTAATAGTACTAAATTTGCTTATATGCAAGCGCTTTATTAAGGTAACAGTTTTTTGGTTTCTTGCTTATATCTCGAAAACAGTTACTCCTATCAATTTTTATGTTTTTACTAAAATTAAAGCTGATAAAATTTCCTACAAAATAGTTATTTGTATTTTCCTTGTAGGACCAAGCATAAGCGAGTTATAGAGATAGATATAAATAATATTTAACAAAAATTTGCTTTAAAGTAAAATGTTTGAAATACTGAAATTAAACTAAATTATTGTGTCTAACACTTTAGTATAGGAAAAAGGAGAAGACATAAAAGTCACCAAAGTTTTCAGAGTCGTTTTTAGTTGTCATATTAATAACAATAACATTAATAATAATAATACTAATAGTACTAAATTTGCTTATATGCAAGCGCTTTATTAAGGTAACAGTTTTTTGGTTTCTTGCTTATATCTCGAAAACAGTTACTCCTATCAATTTTTATCTGTTTACTAAAATTAAAGCTGATAAAATTTCCTACAAAATAGTTATTTACATTTTTCATGTAGGACTAACCATAAGCGAGATATAAGTTTGAAAAATCAATATTTAAAAAAAAAGTGCTTTAACAGAAAATGTCTTGTGATTTAAAATACACTTAATTTATTGGGTCCAATACATTATTAGAAGAAAAAGGAGGTGACTTAAAAGTCACAGAAGTCTTCAGAGTCGTTTTTAAATGCTGCATTTTCGTCTTCGTCTCAAACATTGAAAACTGAATTACATTTTTGTTTAGTTACTGTAACAGTTTTCACTTTGGTTTTTTGCTTATATCTCGAAAATAATTATTCCTATCAATTTTTATCTTTTTTTCAAAATTAAAGCTGATAAAATTTCCTACAAAATAGTTATTTGCATTTTTCTTGTAGGACCAACCATAAGCGAGTTATAGAGTTGGATATAAATAAAATTTAACAAAAACTTGCTTTAAAATAAAATGTTTGAAAAACTAAAAAATAAAATTTCCTACAAAATAGTAATTTGCATTTTTCATGTAGGACTAACCATAAGCGAGATATAAGTTTAAAAATAATTAATATTTAAAAAAAAAGTGCTTTAACAGAAAATGTCTTGTGATTTAAAATACACTTAATTTATTGGGACCAATACTTTATTAGAAGAATAAGGAGGTGACATAAAAGTCACCAAAGTCTTGAGAGTCGTTCTTAGTCGTCATATCAATAACAATAACATTAATAATAATAATACTAATAGTACTAAATTTGCTTATATGCAAGCGCTTAATTAAGGTAACAGTTTCTTGCTTATATCTCGAAAACTTACATTTTTGTTCAATAACTGTAACAGTTTTTACTTTGGTTTTTCGCTTATATCTCGAAAACAATTACTCCTATCAATTTTTATCTTTCTTTCAAAATTAAAGCTGATAAAATTTCCTACAAAATAGTTATTTGCATTTCTTTTGTAAGACCAACCATAAGCGAGTTATAGAGTTGGATATAAATAATCTTTAACAAAAATTTGCTTTAAAATATAATGTTTGAAAAACCAAAATTAAACTAAATTAATTGAGTCTAACACTTTAGTATAGGAAAAAGGAGAAGACATAAAAGTCACCAAAGTCTTCAGAATCGTTTTTAGTCGTCATATTAATAACAATAACATTAATAATAATAATAATGCTGCATTTTCGTCTTCGTCTCAAACATTGAAAACTGAATTACATTTTTGTTCAGTAACAGTTACAGTTTTCTTATTGGTTTTTTGCTTATATCTCGAAAACAGTTACTCCTAGCAATTTTTATCTCTCTTTCAAAATTAAAGCTGATAAAATTTCCTACAAAATAGTTATTTGCATTTTTCTTGTAGGACCAACCATAAGCGAGTTATAGAGTTGGGTATAAATAATATTTAACAAAAACTTGCTTTAAGATAAAATGTTTGAAAAACTAAAATTAATCTAAATTAATTGTGTCTAACACTTTAGTAGAGGAAAAAGGAAAAGACATAAAGGTCACTAAAGGTTTCAGAGTCGTCTTTAGTCGTCATATTAATAACAATAACATTAATAATAATACTAATAGTACTAAATTTGCTTATATGCAAGCGCTTAATTAAGGTAACAGTTTCTTGCTTATATCTCGAAAACTTACATTTTTGTTCAATAACTGTAACAGTTTTTACTTTGGTTTTTTGCTTATATCTCGAAAACAACTACTCCTATCAATTTTTATCTTTCTTTCAAAATTAAAGCTGATAAAATTTCCTACAAAATAGTTATTTGCATTTCTTTTGTAAGACCAACCATAAGCGAGTTATAGAGTTGGATATAAATAATCTTTAACAAAAATTTGCTTTAAAATATAATGTTTGAAAAACCGAAATTAAACTAAATTAATTGAGACTAACACTTTAGTATAGGAAAAAGGAGAAGACATAAAAGTCACCAAAGACTTCAGAATCGTTTTTAGTCGTCATATTAATAACAATAACATTAATAATAATAATAATGCTGCATTTTCGTCTTCGTCTCAAACATTGAAAAATGAATTACATTTTTGTTCAGTAACAGTTACAGTTTTCTTATTGGTTTTTTGCTTATATCTCGAAAACAGTTACTCCTATTAATTTTTATCTTTCTTTCAAAATTAAAGCTGATAAAATTTCCTACAAAATAGTTATTTGCATTTTTCATGTAGGACTAACCATAAGCGAGATATAAGTTTGAAAATAATTAATATTTAAAAAAAAACTGCTTTAACAGAAAATGTTTTGTGATTTAAAATACACTTAATTTATTAGGTCCAATACTTTATTAGAAGAAAAAGGAGATGACATATAAGTCACTGAAGTCTTCAGAGTCGATTTTAAATGCTGCATTTTCGTCTTCGTCTCAAACATTGAAAACCGAATTACATTTTTGTTCAGTAACAGTAACAGTTTTCTTATTGGTTTTTTGCTTATATCTCGAAAACAGTTACTCCTATCAATTTTTATCTTTCTTTTAAAATTAAAGCTGATAAAATTTCCTACAAAATAATTATATAAATAAAAATAAATATAATAAAAGGAGAAGACATAAATGTCACTAAAGGTTTCAGAGTGGTCTTTAGTCGTCATATTAAAAACAATAACATTTGTTAAATATTATTTCTATCTAACTCTATAACTCGCTTATGGTTGGTCTTACAAGAAAAATGCAAATAACTATTTTGTAGGAAATTTTATCGGCTTTAATTTTGAAAGAAAGATAAAAATTGATAGGAGTAATTGTTTTCGAGATATAAGCAAAAAACCAATAAGAAAACTGTAACTGTTACTGAACAAAAATGTAATTCAGTTTTCAATGTTTGAGACGAAGACGAAAATGCAGCGTTATTATTATTATTAATGTTATTGTTACTAATATGACAACTAAAAACGACTCTGAAGACTTTGGTGACTTTTATGTCTTCTCCTTTTTCCTATACTAAAGTGTTAGACTCAATTAATTTAGTTTAATTTCGGTTTTTCAAACATTATATTTTAAAGCAAATTTTTGTTAAAGATTATTTATATCCAACTCTATAACTCGCTTATGGTTGGTCTTACAAAAGAAATGCAAATAACTATTTTGTAGGAAATTTTATCAGCTTTAATTTTGAAAGAAAGATAAAAATTGATAGGAGTAACTGTTTTCGAGATATAAGCAAAAAACCAATAAGAAAACTGTAACTGTTACTGAACAAAAATGTAATTCAGTTTTCAATGTTTGAGACGAAGACGAAAATGCAGCATTTAAAAACGACTCTGAAGACTTCAGCGACTTTTATGTCACCTCCTTTTTCTTCTAATAAAGTATTGGACCCAATAAATTAAGTGTATTTTAAATCACAAGACATTTTCTGTTAAAGCACTTTTTTTTTAAATATTAATAATTTTTAAACTTATATCTCGCTTATGGTTAGTCTTACATGAAAAATGCAAATAACTATTTTGTAGGAAATTTTATCAGCTTTAATTTTAAAAGAAAGATAAAAATTGATAGAAGTAACTGTTTTCGAGATATAAGCAAAAAACCAATAAGAAAACTGTAACTGTTACTGAACAAAAATGTAATTCAGTTTTCAATGTTTGAGACGAAGACGAAAATGCAGCATTTAAAATCGACTCTGAAGACTTCAGTGACTTATATGTCACCTCCTGTTTCTTCTAATAAAGTATTGGACCTAATAAATTAAGTGTATTTTAAATCACAAAACATTTTCTGTTAAAGCACTTTTTTTTTAAATATTAATTATTTTCAAACATATATCTCGCTTATGGTTAGTCCTACATGAGAAATGCAAATAACTATTTTGTAGGAAATTTTATCAGCTTTAATTTTGAAAGAAAGATAAAAATTGATAGGAGTAATTGTTTTCGAGATATAAGCAAAAAACCAAAGTAAAAACTGTTACAGTTACTGAACAAAAATGTAATTCAGTTTTCAATGTTTGAGAGGAAGACGAAAATGCAGCATTTAAAAACGACTCTGAAAACTTTAGAGACTTTTATGTCTCCTCCTTTTTCCTCTACTAAAGTGTTAGACACAATTAATTTAGTTTAATTTCAGTTTTTCAAACATTTTATTTTAAAGCAAATTTTTGTTAAATATTAAAAACTATAAAATGGCTTAGATTGCCTAAAAACACACATCACACATGATCTTTTGCATAGAAATGAGAAAACGCTCATGTAACACACAAAATAAGCTCCATTTTTTCTTATTAAAAGTATTATTATTATTATTATTACTTTTGTTACTATTACTATTATTATTATTATTATTATTATTATTATTATTATTGTTATTATTATTATTATTATTATTATTATTATTATTATTATTGTTATTATTATTATTATTATTATTATTATTATTATTATTATTATTATTATTATTATTATTATTGTTATTATTATTATTATTGTAATTATTATTATTAAAAACCGATTATAACTTTTGTATAGTATTGTTTTTATACCAGTTTTAAAATGAGTGATTAATTTTAGCCAATTTCTTGCCTAAAAACTATAAAATGGCTAAGATTGCCTAAAAACACTGATCACACATGATCTTTTGCATAGAAATGAGAAAACGCTCATATAACACAAAATAAGCTTCATTTTTGCTTAGAAAACTAAGCTTACTTTTATTACTACTATTATTATTATTTTTATTATTATTATTATTATTATTATTATTATTATTATTATTATTATTATTATTATTATTATTATTATTATTATTATTATTATTATTATTATTATTATTATTATTATTAACATTATTATTATTAATAACCGATTATAACTTTTGTATAGTAAATGTTTTTATACCAGTTTTAAAATGAATTATTAGTTTTAGACAATTTCTTGCCTAAAAACACAGATCACAGATGATCTCTTGCATAGAAATGAGAAAACGCTCAGATAACACAAAATAAGCATCATTTTTGCTTAAAAAAACTAAGCTTTAATTTAGAAAGAAATTTATTATTATAAGTATTATTATCATTATTATTATTATTATTATTATTATTATTTTATTTATTACTATTATTATTATTATTATTATTATTAACTTTTGTATAGTAAATGTTTTTATACCAGTTTTAAAATGAGTTATTAATTTTATTCAATTTCTTGCCTAAAAACACAGATCACAGATGATCTCTTGCATAGAAATGAGAAAACGCTCATATAACACACAAAATAAGCTTCATTTTTGCTTAGAAAACTAAGCTTACTTTTATTACTATTATTATTATTTTTATTATTATTATTATTATTATTATTATTATTATTATTACTATTATTATTATTATTATTATTATTATTATTATTAACTTTTGTATAGTAAATGTTTTTATACCAGTTTTAAAATGAGTTATTAATTTTAGACAATTTCTTGCCTAAAAACACAGATCACATATGATTTCTTGCATAGAAATGAGAAAACGCTCATATAACACAAAATAAGCTTCATTTTTGCTTAGAAAACTAAGCTTACTTTTATTACTACTATTATTTTTATTATTATTATTATTATTACTATTATTAGTATTATTATTTTTATTATTATTATTATTATTATTATTATTATTATTACTATTATTAGTATTATTATTTTTATTATTATTATTATTATTATTATTATTATTATTATTATTATTATTATTATTATTATTATTATTATTATTATTAAAAACTTATATTAAACAGACAGAAAACGTCGTATTCTGACACAAAAAAACGAATTACGTTATTGACTTGACGAGAACGGCGTATCTCGGACTCTTATAGGACTCTTATAGGGTCAAAAAGTATCAGTTTGGATTAAAATAAATTATTTTTGTTGACTCTCAGTCTGAATTGTTCATCAGTTCAAACAAAAACGGCTTATTTTAGACGATCTTTTGCTTTGAACAAGAAAACTTACATCGAACAGACTAAAAACGTATTAATCTGGCATAAAAGAGCAATTTATGTATCACTTTAGATAAAGGCAGCTAATCCTATTCGTTTCATTGCTTAAAATAGACAAAATTGTTAATAAATCTAACAAAAACGCTGTATTGTAGCACAAAATACTAATTACATTATAGTTTTGACGAGAATAGCTTATTTGGAATGATTCTATGCTTCCAAACGAGTAAATTTTTATTAAACAGATGCCAAACATCATGTTTTGTCCTATGATGACATTTTATATTGCAGTTTGTATTAAAACAAAATATTTTCGTTGATTCTTTGTTAGAAGCAGCAAACCTAACATTAAAGAATCTGAAAACTTTGTATTCGGACACAAACCACCGAATTTTGTATCAGTTTAGACAAAAACGGTTGATTTTCGACAATATTTTGCTTTGAACAAAAAAACTTATATCAAACTGACTAAAAACGTCTTATTTTAGCATAAAACAAAAGATTTGCGTTATAGTCTTAAAGCTGATTCATGCCACAGTTTGGATAAAAACCAAATATTTTTGTTAATTCATTGTTACAAACTAGAAACCTTACATCAAAGAAACTGAAAACCCCTTATTCAGGCACAAAAATTCGAATTACGTTTCAGTCTGGACAAAAACTGCTTATTTTAGACGATCTTTTGTCTTGAACACGAAAACTTACATTAAAAAGATTAAAAACGTCTTTTTCTGGCTGAAAACTGCAAATTATATATTACTCTAAATAATAGCAATTTATCCTGATTACTCCTTTACTTAGAATAGAGTAAACTTGTATAAAACTTAATGAAAACTTTAAATTTCGTCTCAAAGAAATAATTTACGTTATAGTTTTGACCAGCACTGTTTATTTCAAACGAATTTATGATTCGAAACTAATGAACTTTTATGGAGCAGATGCAAAACCACATATTACCATATAAAGCGTTGTTTTAAAGCAAAGTATTACCTTTTGCAACAAGAAATTTCACGTCAAAGAAACTGAAAACTTCGTATCCATGCATAAATATCGAATTACGTATCAGTTTAAGCAAATACAGCTTATTTTAAACGATTCCTTGCTATAAACAAGAAAAATTTTATCAAGCATATTGAAAACGTCTTATTCTCGAAAATAAGAGCAAATTATGTATCAGTTTTAACAAAAGCGGATTACTCTGTTTGATTCTATGCTTAGAGTAGAGTAAACTACTATAAAACGTAATGAAAACTCTATATTCAAGCTCAAAAGAACAAATTACGTTATAGATTTGGCAAAAAAAAAATATTTCGGACGATTACATACTTCGAAGTAAGCACACTTCAATTGAACAAGTGCAAAAGCTAATACTTTGCTTTAAAATAACGATTTATGTGGTAATATGGTATTTTGCATCTGTCCTATAAAAGTTTACTCGTTTCGCTCCATTGAATCATTCGAAATAAATTATTTTGACACAACAACAACGAAAATAATTTGTTTTTGTTTAAACTGTAACATAAGTCGCTTTTATAAAACGAACTAAGACGTTTGGCATCTGTTTAGTGAAAGTTTTCTCGTTTGGGGGCATAAAATCGTTTGAAATTGAAACTATAACGTAAATTATTTCTTTGTATCACTTTAAAGATTTGTGTTATAGTCTTGACGAGAACTGTTAATTTCAAACGATTCTATGCTTTGAAACCAGTATACTTTCACTGAACAGAGGCAAAAACGTCTGATTTCGCCTTTAAAAAACGATTTATGTCACAGTTTGGATTAAAACCAATGATTTTCGTTTATTCATTGTTACAAACAAGAAACCTTACATCAAAGAAACTGAAAACCTCTTATTCAGGCCCAGAAAATCAAATTACGTTTCAGTCTAGACACAAATTGCTTATTTTAGACGACTCTTTCTTTTGAACACGAAAACTTACATTAAAAAGATTAAAAACGTCTTATTCTGGCTGAAAACTGCAAATTATATATTACTCTAGATAAAAGCAATTTATCCTGATTACTCCTTTGCTTAGAATAGAGCAAACTTGTATAAAACTTAATGAAAACTTTAAATTTCGTCTCAAAGAAATAATTTACGTTATAGTTTTGACCAGAACTGTTAATTTCAAACGATTTTGTCCCCAAACGAGAAAACTTTCACTAAACAAATGCCAAACGTCTTAGTTCGTTTTATAAAAGCGACTTATGATACAGTTTAAACAAAAACAAATTATTTTCGTTGTTGTTGTGTCGAAATAATTTATTTCGAATGATTCAATGGAGCGAAACGAGTAAACTTTTATAGGACAGATGCAAAATACCATATTACCACATAAATCGTTATTTTAAAGCAAAGTATTAGCTTTTGCACTTGTTCAATTAAAGTTTGCTTACTTCAAAGTATGAAATCGTCCGAAATATTTTTTTTTTGCCAAAACTATAACGTAATTTGTTCTTTTGAGCTTGAATATAGAGTTTTCATTACGTTTTATAGTAGTTTACTCTACTCTAAGCATAGAATCAAACAGAGTAATCCGCTTTTGTTAAAACTGATACATAATTTGCTCTTATTTTCGAGAATAAGACGTTTTCAATATGCTTGATAAAATTTTTCTTGTTTATAGCAAGGAATCGTTTAAAATAAGCTGTATTTGCCTAAACTGATACGTAATTCCATATTTATGCATGGATACGAAGTTTTCAGTTTCTTTGACGTGAAATTTCTTGTTGCAAAAGGTAATACTTTGCTTTAAAACAACGCTTTATATGGTAATATGTGGTTTTGCATCTGCCCCATAAAAGTTCATTAGTTTCGAATCATAAATTCGTTTGAAATAAACAGTGCTGGTCAAAACTATAATGTAAATTATTTCTTTGAGAGGAAATTTAAAGTTTTCATTAAGTTTTATACAAGTTTGCTCTATTCTAAGCAAAGGAGTAATCAGGATAAATTGCTTTTATCTAGAGTAATATATAATTTGCAGTTTTCAGCCAGAATAAGACGTTTTTAATCTTTTTAATGTAAGTTTTCGTGTTCAAAACAAAGGATCGTCTAAAATAAGCAGTTTTTGTCCAGACTGAAACGTAATTCGAATTTCTGTGCATGAATAAGGGGTTTTCAGTTTCTTTGATGTATGGTTTCTTGTTTGTAACAATGAATTAACAAAAATATTTGGTTTTTATCCAAACTGTGGCATGAATCAGCTTTAAGACTATAACGCAAATCTTTTGTTTTGTGCTAAAATAAGACGTTTTTAGTCAGTTTGATATAAGTTTTCTTGTTGAAAGCAAAATATTGTCGAAAATCAACCGTTTTTGTCTAAACTGATACAAAATTCGGTGGTTTGTGTCCGAATACAAAGTTTTCAGATTTTTTAATGTTAGGTTTGCTGCTTCTAACAAAGAATCAACGAAAATATTTTGTTTTAATACAAACTGCAATATAAAATGTCTTTATAGGACAAAACATGATGTTTGGCATCTGTTTAATAAAAATTTACTCGTTTGGAAGCATAGAATCATTCCAAATAAGGTATTCTCGTCGAAACTATAATGTAATTAGTATTTTGTGCTAGAATACAGCGTTTTTGTTAGATTTTTTAACAATTGTCTATTTTAGGCAATGAAACGAAAAGGATTAGCTGCCTTTATCCAAAGTGATACATAAATTGCTCTTTTATGCCAGATTAATACGTTTTTAGTATATTCGATATAAGTTTTCTTGTTCAAAGCAAAAGATCGTTTAAAATAAGTCGTTTTTGTTTGAACTGATGAACAATTCAGACTGAGAGTCAACAAAAATAATTTGTTTTAATCCAAACTGATACTTTTTGACCCTATAAGAGTCCTATAAGGGTCCGAGATACGCCGTTCTCGTCAAGTCTATAACGTAATTCGTTTTTATGTGTCAGAATACGACGTTTTCTGTCTGTTTAATATAAGTTTTTAATAATAATAATAATAATAACAATAACAATGACAATAATAATAATAATAATAATAATAATAATAATAATAATAATAATAATAATAAAAATAATAATAGTAATAAAAGTAAGCTTAGTTTTCTAAGCAAAAATGAAGCTTATTTTGTGTGTTATATGAGCGTTTTCTCATTTCTATGCAAGAAATCATCTGTGATCTGTGTTTTTAGGCAAGAAATTGTCTAAAATTAATAACTCATTTTAAAACTGGTATAAAAACATTTACTATACAAAAGTTAATAATAATAATAATAATAATAATAATAATAATAATAATAATAATAATAATAATAATAATAATAATAATAATATAAATAATAATAATAATAATAATAGTAATAATAATAATAATAACAAAAATAATAATAAAAATAATAATAGTAATAAAAGTAAGCTTAGTTTTCTAAGCAAAAATGAAGCTTATTTTGTGTGTTATATGAGCGTTTTCTCATTTCTATGCAAGAGATCATCTGTGATCTGTGTTTTTAGGCAAGAAATTGTCTAAAATTAATAACTCATTTTAAAACTGGTATAAAAACATTTACTATACAAAAGTTATAATCAGTTTTTAATAATAATAATAATAATAATAATAATAATAATAATAATAATAATAATAATAATAATAATAGTAATAATAATAATAAAAATAATAGAAATAATAATAATAATAATAAAAATAATAATAATAGTAGTAATAAAAGTAAGCTAGGTTTTCTAAGCAAAAATGAAGCTTATTTTGTGTTATATGAGCGTTTTCTCATTTCTATGCAAAAGATAATGTGTGATCTGTGTTTTTAGGCAATCTAAGCCATTTTATAGTTTTTAGGCAAGAAATTGGCTAAAATTAATCACTCGTTTTAAAACTGATATAAAAACAATACTATACAAAAGTAATAATCGGTTTTTAATAATAATAATTATAATAATAATAATAATAATAATAATAATAATAATAATAATAATAATAATAATAATAATAACAATAATAATAATAATAATAATAACAATAATATTAATAAAAATAATAATAATAGTAATAAAAGTAAGCTTAGTTTTCTAAGCAAAAATGAAGCTTATTTTGTGTGTTATATGAATGTTTTCTCATTTCTATGCAAGAAATCATCTGTGATCTGTGTTTTTAGGCAAGAAATTGTCTAAAATTAATAACTTATTTTAAAACTGGTATAAAAACATTTACTATACAAAAGTTAATAATAATAATAATAATAATAATAATCATAATAATAATAATAATAATAATAATAATAATAGTAATAGTAACAAAAGTAATAATAATAATAATACTTTTAATAAGGAAAAATGGAGCTTATTTTGTGTGTTACATGAGCGTTTTCTCATTTCTATGCAAAAGATCATGTGTGATCTGTGTTTTTAGGCAATCTAAGCCATTTTATAGTTTTTAATATTTAACAAAAATTAGCTTTAAAATAAAATGTTTGAAAAACTGAAATTAAACTAAATTAATTGTGTCTAACACTTTAGTAGAGGAAAAAGGAGGAGACATAAAAGTCACAAAAGTCTTAGAGTTGTCTTTAGTCGTCATATTAATAACAATAACATTTATAATAACAATACTAGTAGTACTAAATTTGCTTATATGCATGCGCTTAATTAAGGTAACAGTTTTTTTGTTTTTTGGTTATATCTCGAAAACAGTTACTCCTATCAATTTTTACTTTTTCACCAAAATTAAAGGTGATAAAATTTCCTACAAAATAGTTATTTGCATTTTTCATGTAGAACTAACCATAAGCGAGATATAAGTTAAATAATTAATAATTAAAAAAAAGTGTTTTAACAGAGAATGTCTTGTGATTTAAAATACACTTAGTTTATTGGGTCCAATACTTTATTAGAAGAAAAAGAAGGTGACATAAAAGTCACTGAAGTCTTCAGAGTCGTTTTTAAATGCTGCATTTTCGTCTCAAGTTTTTAGTCGTCAAATTAATAACAATAATACTAATAATAATAATAATAATAATAATAATACTAATATTACTAAATTTGCTTATATGCAAGCGCTTAATTAAGGTAACAGTTTCTTGCTTATATCTCGAAAACAGTTACTCTTATCAATTTTTATTTTTTTACTAAGATTAAAGCTGATAAAATTTCCTACAAAATAGTTATTTGCATTTTTCATGTAGGACTAACCATAAGCGAGATATAAGTTTGAAAATAATCAATATTTAAAAAAAAAGTGATTTAACAAAAAATGTCTTGTGATTTAAAATACACTTAATTTATTGGGTCCAATACATTATTAGAACAAAAAGGAGGTGACTTATAAGTCACTGAAGTCTTCAGAGTCGTTTTTAAATGCTGCATTTTCGTCTTCGTCTCAAACATTGAAAACTGAATTACATTTTTGTTCAGTAACTGTTACAGTTTTCACTTTGGTTTTTTGCTTATATCTCGAAAACAGTTACTCCTAAAAATTTTTATCTTTCCTTCAAAATTAAAGCTGATAAAATTTCCTACAAAATAGTTTTTTGCATTTTTTTTGTAGGACCAACCATAAGCGAGTTATAGAGTTGGATATAAATAATCTTTAACAAAAATTTGCTTTAAAATAAAATGTTTGAAAAACCGAAATTAAACTAAATTAATTGGGTATAACACTTTAGTAGAGGAAAAAGGAGAAGACGTAAAAGTCACCAAAGTCTTCAGAGTCGTTTTTAATCGTCATATTAATAACAATAACATTAATAATAATAATACTAATAATACTAAATTTGCTTATATGCAAACGCTTAATTAAGGTAACAGTTTTTTGGTTTCTTGATTATATCTCGAAAACAGTTACTCCTATCAATTTTTATCTTTTTACTAAAATTAAAGCTGATAAAATTTCCTACAAAATAGTTATTTGCATTTTTTATGTAGGACTAACCATAAGCGAGATATAAGTTTGAAAATAATTAATATTTTAAAAAAAAGTGCTTTAACAGAAAATGTCTTGTGATTTAAAATACACTTAATTTATTGGGTCTAATACTTTATTAGAAGAAAAAGGAGGTGACATAAAAATCACTGACGTCTTCAGAGTTGTTTTTAAATGCTGCATTTTTGTCTTCGTCTCAAACATTGAAAACTGAGTTACATTTTTGTTCAGTAACAGTTACAGTTTTCTTATTGGTTTTTTGCTTATATCTCGAAAACAGTTACTCCTATCAAATTTTATCTTTCTTTCAAAATTAAAGCTGATAAAATTTCCAACCAAATAGTTATTTACATTTTTCTTGTAGGACCAAGCATAAACGAGTTATAGAGTTGGATATAAATAATATTTAACAAAAATTTGCTTTAAAATAAAATGCTTGAAAAACCGGAATTAAACTAAATTAATTGTGTCTAACACTTTAGTAGAGGAAAAAGGAGAAGACATAAAAGTCACTAAATGTTTCAGAGTCGTCTTTAGTCGTCCTATTAATAACAATAACATTAATAATATTAATACTAATATTACTAAATTTGCTTATATGCAAGCGCTTAATTAAGGTAACAGTTTCTTGCTTATATCTCGAAAACAGTTACTCCTATCAATTTTTATCTTTTTACTAAATTAAAGCTGATAAAATTTCCTACAAAATAGTTATTTGCATTTTTTATGTAGGACTAACCATAAGCGAGATAGAAGTTTGAAAATAATTAATATTTAAAAAAAAAGTGCTTTAACAGAAAATGTCTTGTGATTTAAAATACACTTAACTTATTGGGACCAATACTCTATTAGAAGAAAAAGGAGGTGACATAAAAGTCACTGAAGTCTTCAGAGTCGTTTTTAAATGCTGCATTTTCGTCTTCGTCTCAAACATTGAAAACTGAATTACATTTTTGTTCAGTAACTGTAAGAGTTTTCACTTTGGTTTTTTGCTTATATCTCGAAAACAGTTTCTCCTATCAATTTTTATCTTTCTTTCAAAATTAAAGCTGATAAAATTTCCTACAAAATAGTTATTTGCATTTTTCTTGTAGGACCAACCATAAGCGAGTTATAGAGTTGGGTATAAATAATATTTAACAAAAACTTGCTTTAAAATAAAATGTTTGAAAAACTAAAATTAAACTAAATTAATTGTGTCTAACACTTTAGTAGAGGAAAAAGGAGAAGACATAAAGGTCACTAAAGGTTTCAGAGTCGCCTTTAGTCGTCATATTAATAACAATAACATTAATAATAATACTAATAGTACTAAATTTGCTTACATGCAAACGCTTAATTAAGGTAACAGTTTTTTGGTTTCTTGCTTAATCTGGAAAACAGTTACTTATATCAATTTTTATCTTTTTACTAAAATTAAAGCTGATAAAATTTTCTACAAAAAAGTTATTTGCATTTTTCATGTAAGACTAAGCATAAGCGAGATATAAGTTTAAAAATTATTAATATTTAAAAAAAAAGTGCTTTAACAGAAAATGTCTTGTGATTTAAAATACACTTAATTTATTGGGTCCAATACTATATTAGAAGAAAAAGGAGGTGACATAAAAGTCGCTGAAGTCTTCAGAGTCGTTTTTAAATGCTGCATTTTCGTCTTCGTCTCAAACATTGAAAACTGAATTACATTTTTTTCAGTAACTGTAACAGTTTTTACTTTGGTTTTTTGCTTATATCTCGAAAACAATTACTCCTATCAATTTTTATCTTTCTTTCAAAATTAAAGCTGATAAAATTTTCTACAAAATAGTTATTTGCATTTCTTTTGTAAGACCAACCATAAGCGAGTTATAGAGTTGGATATAAATAATCTTTAACAAAAATTTGTTTTAAAATATAATGTTTGAAAAACCGAAATTAAACTAAATTAATTGAGTCTAACACTTTAGTATAGGAAAAAGGAGAAGACATAAAAGTCACCAAAGACTTCAGAGTCGTTTTTAGTCGTCATATTACTAACAATAACATTAATAATAATAATAATGCTGCATTTTCGTCTTCGTCTCAAACATTGAAAACTGAATTACATTTTTGTTCAGTAACAGTTACAGTTTTCTTATTGGTTTTTTGCTTATATATCGAAAACAGTTACTCCTATTAATTTTTATCTTTCTTTCAAAATTAAAGCTGATACAATTTCCTACAAAATAGTTATTTGCATTTTTCTTGTAGGACCCACCATAAGCGAGTTATAGAGTTGGATATAAATAATATTTAACAAAAACTTGCTTTAAAATAAAATGTTTGAAAAACTAAAAAATAAAATTTCCTACAAAATAGTAATTTGCATTTTTCATGTAGGACTAACCATAAGCGAGATATAAGTTTAAAAATAATTAATATTTAAAAAAAAAATGTTTTAACAGAAAATGTCTTGTGATTTAAAATACACTTAATTTATTGGGTCCAATACTTTATTAGAAGAAAAAGGAGGTGACATAAAAGTCACCAAAGTCTTGAGAGTCGTTCTTAGTCGTCATATCAATAACAATAACATTAATAATAATAATAATACTAATAGTACTAAATTTGCTTATATGCAAGCGCTTAATTAAGGTAACAGTTTCTTGCTTATATCTCGAAAACTTACATTTTTGTTCAGTAACTGTAACAGTTTTTACTTTGTTTTTTTGCTTATATTTCGAAAACAATTACTCCTATCAATTTTTATCTTTCTTTCAAAATTAAAGCTGATAAAATTTCCTACAAAATAGTTATTTGCATTTCTTTTGTAAGACCAACCATAAGCGAGTTATAGAGTTGGATATAAATAATCTTTAACAAAAATTTGCTTTAAAATATAATGTTTGAAAAACCGAAATTAAACTAAATTAATTGAGTCTAACACTTTAGTATAGAAAAAAGGAGAAGACATAAAAGTCACCAAAGACTTCAGAGTCGTTTTTAGTCGTCATATTAATAACAATAACATTAATAATAATAATAATGCTGCATTTTCGTCTTCGTCTCAAACATTGAAAACTGAATTAGATTTTTGTTCAGTAACAGTTACAGTTTTCTTATTGGTTTCTTGCTTAAATCTCGAAAACAGTTACTTCTATCAATTTTTATCTTTTTTTCAAAATTAAAGCTGATAATATTTCCTACAAAATAGTTATTTGCATTTTTTTGTAGGACCAACCATAAGCGAGTTATAGAGTTGGATATAAATAATCTTTAACAAAAATTTTCTTTAAAATAAAATGTTTGAAAAACTAAAATTAAACCAAATTAATTGTGTCTAACACTTTAGTAGAGGAAAAAGGAGAAGACATAAAGGTCACTAAAGTCTTTAGAGTCGTTTTTAAATGCTGCATTTTCGTCTTCCTCTCAAACATTGAAAACTGAATTACATTTTTGTTCAGTAACTGTAACAGTTTTTACTTTGGTTTTTTGCTTATATCTCGAAAACAATTACTCCTATCAATTTTTATCTTTCTTTCAAAATTAAAGCTGATAAAATTTCCTACAAAATAGTTATTTGCATTTCTTTTGTAAGACCAACCATAAGCGAGTTATAGAGTTGGATATAAATAATCTTTAACAAAAATTTGCTTTAAAATATAATGTTTGAAAAACCGAAATTAAACTAAACTCATTGAGTCTAACACTTTAGTATAGGAAAAAGGAGAAGACATAAAAGTCACCAAAGTCTTCAGAGTCGTTTTTAGTCGTCATATTAATAACAATAACATTAATAATAATAATAATGCTGCATTTTCGTCTTCGTCTCAAACATTGAAAACTGAATTACATTTTTGTTCAGTAACAGTTACAGTTTTCTTATTGGTTTTTTGCTTATATCTCGAAAACAGTTACTTCTATCAATTCTTATCTTTCTTTCAAAATTAAAGCTGATAAAATTTCCTACAAAATAGTTATTTGCATTTTTCTTGTAGGACCAACCATAAGCGAGTTATAGAGTTGGATATAAATTTGCTTATATGCAAACGCTTAATTAAGGTAACAGTTTCTTGCTTATATCTCGAAAACTTACATTTTTGTTCAGTAACTGTAACAGTTTTTACTTTGGTTTTTTGCTTATATCTCGAAAACAATTACTCCTATCAATTTTTATCTTTCTTTCAAAATTAAAGCTGATAAAATTTCCTACAAAATAGTTAATTGCATTTCTTTTGTAAGACCAACCATAAGCGAGTTATAGAGTTTTATATAAATAATCTTTAACAAAAATTTGCTTTAAAATATAATGTTTGAAAAACCGAAATTAAACTAAATTAATTGAGTCTAACACTTTAGTATAGGAAAAAGGAGAAGACATAAAAGTCACCAAAGTCTTCAGAGTCGTTTTTAGTCGTCATATTAATAACAATAACATTAATAATAATAATAATGCTGCATTTTCGTCTTCGTCTCAAACATTGAAAACTGAATTACATTTTTGTTCAGTAACAGTTAAAGTTTTCTTATTGGTTTTTTGCTTATATCTCGAAAACAGTTACTCCTATCAATTTTTATCTTTCTTTCAAAATTAAAGCTGATAAAATATACTACAAAATAGTTATTTGCATTTTTCTTGTAGGACCAACCATAAGCGAGTTATAGAGTTGGATATAAATAATATTTAACAAAAACTTGCTTTAAAACAAAATGTTTGAAAAACTAAAATTAAACTAAATTAATTGTATCTAACACTTTAGTAGAGGAAAAAGGAGAAGACATAAAGGTTACTAAAGGTTTCAGAGTCGTCTTTAGTCGTCATATTAATAACAATAACATTAATAATAATACTAATAGTACTAAATTTGCTTACATGCAAACGCTTAATTAAGGTAACAGTTTTTTGGATTCTTGCTTATATCTGGAAAACAGTTACTTATATCAATTTTTATCTTTTTACTAGAATTAAAGCTGATAAAATTTTCTACAAAATAGTTATTTGCATTTTTCATGTAAGACTCACCATAAGCGAGATATAAGTTTAAAAATTATTAATATTAAAAAAAAAGTGCTTTAACAGAAAATGTCTTGTGATTTAAAATACACTTAATTTATTGGGTCCAATACTTTATTAGAAGAAAAAGGAGGTGACATAAAAGTCGCTGAAGTCTTCAGAGTCGTTTTTAAATGCTGCATTTTCGTCTTCGTCTCAAACATTGAAAACTGAATTACATTTTTGTTAAGTAACTGTAACAGTTTTTACTTTGGTTTTTTGCTTATATCTCGAAAACAATTACTCCTATCAATTTTTATCTTTCTTTCAAAATTAAAGCTGATAAAATTTCCTACAAAATAGTTATTTGCATTTCTTTTGTAAGACCAACCATAAGCGAGTTATAGAGTTGGATATAAATAATCTTTAACAAAAATTTGCTTTAAAATAAAATGTTTGAAAAACTAAAATTAAACCAAATTAATTGTGTATAACACTTTAGTAGAGGAAAAAGGAGAAGACATAAAGATCACTAAAGTCTTCAGAGTCGTTTTTAGTCGTCATATTAATAACAATAACATTAATAATAATAATACCAATAGTACTAAATTTGCTTATATGCAAGCGCTTAATTAAGGTAACAGTTTTTTGGTTTCTGGCTTATATCTCGAGAAACAGTTACTCCTATCAATTTTTATCTTTTTACTAAAATTAAAGCTGATAAAATTTCCTACAAAATAGTTATTTGCATTTCTTTTGTAAGACCAACCATAAGCGAGTTATAGAGTTGGATATAAATAATCTTTAACAAAAATTTGCTTTAAAATAAAATGTTTGAAAAACTAAAATTAAACCAAATTAATTGTGTCTAACACTTTAGTATAGGAAAAAGGAGAAGACATAAAAGTCACCAAAGTCTTCAGAGTCGTTTTTAGTCGTCATATTAATAACAATAACATTAATAATAATAATAATGCTGCATTTTCGTCTTCGTCTCAAACATTGAAAACTGAATTACATTTTTGTTCAGTAACAGTTAAAGTTTTCTTATTGGTTTTTTGCTTATATCTCGAAAACAGTTACTCCTATCAATTTTTATCTTTCTTTCAAAATTAAAGCTGATAAAATATACTACAAAATAGTTATTTGCATTTTTCTTGTAGGACCAACCATAAGCGAGTTATAGAGTTGGATATAAATAATATTTAACAAAAACTTGCTTTAAAACAAAATGTTTGAAAAACTAAAATTAAACTAAATTAATTGTATCTAACACTTTAGTAGAGGAAAAAGGAGAAGACATAAAGGTTACTAAAGGTTTCAGAGTCGTCTTTAGTCGTCATATTAATAACAATAACATTAATAATAATACTAATAGTACTAAATTTGCTTACATGCAAACGCTTAATTAAGGTAACAGTTTTTTGGATTCTTGCTTATATCTGGAAAACAGTTACTTATATCAATTTTTATCTTTTTACTAGAATTAAAGCTGATAAAATTTCCTACAAAATAGTTATTTGCATTTTTCATGTAAGACTCACCATAAGCGAGATATAAGTTTAAAAATTATTAATATTAAAAAAAAAAGTGCTTTAACAGAAAATGTCTTGTGATTTAAAATACACTTAATTTATTGGGTCCAATACTTTATTAGAAGAAAAAGGAGGTGACATAAAAGTCGCTGAAGTCTTCAGAGTCGTTTTTAAATGCTGCATTTTCGTCTTCGTCTCAAACATTGAAAACTGAATTACATTTTTGTTAAGTAACTGTAACAGTTTTTACTTTGATTTTTTGCTTATATCTCGAAAACAATTACTCCTATCAATTTTTATCTTTCTTTCAAAATTAAAGCTGATAAAATTTCCTACAAAATAGTTATTTGCATTTCTTTTGTAAGACCAACCATAAGCGAGTTATAGAGTTGGATATAAATAATCTTTAACAAAAATTTGCTTTAAAATAAAATGTTTGAAAAACTAAAATTAAACCAAATTAATTGTGTATAACACTTTAGTAGAGGAAAAAGGAGAAGACATAAAGATCACTAAAGTCTTCAGAGTCGTTTTTAGTCGTCATATTAATAACAATAACATTAATAATAATAATACCAATAGTACTAAATTTGCTTATATGCAAGCGCTTAATTAAGGTAACAGTTTTTTGGTTTCTGGCTTATATCTCGAGAAACAGTTACTCCTATCAATTTTTATCTTTTTACTAAAATTAAAGCTGATAAAATTTCCTACAAAATAGTTATTTGCATTTCTTTTGTAAGACCAACCATAAGCGAGTTATAGAGTTGGATATAAATAATCTTTAACAAAAATTTGCTTTAAAATAAAATGTTTGAAAAACTAAAATTAAACCAAATTAATTGTGTCTAACACTTTAGTAGTGGAAAAAGGAGAAGACATAAAGGTCACTAAAGTCTTCAGAGTCGTTTTTAGTCGTCATATTAATAACAATAACATTAATAATAATAATACTAATAGTACTAAATTTGCTTATATGCAAGCGCTTAATTAAGGTAACAGTTTTTTGGTTTCTAGCTTATATCTCGAAAACAGTTACTCCTATCAATTTTTATCTTTTTACTAAAATTAAAGCTGATAAAATTTGCTACAAAATAGTTATTTGCATTTTTCATATACGACTAACCATAAGCGAGATATAAGTTTGAAAATAATTAATATTTAAAACAAAAGTGCTTTAACAGAAAATGCCTTGTGATTTAAAATACATTTAATTTATTGGGTCCAATACTTTATTAGAAGAAAAAGGAGGTGACATAAAAGTCACTGAAGCCGTCAGAGTCGTTTTTAAATTCTGCATTTTCGTCTTCGTCTCAAACATTGAAAACTGAATTACATTTTTGTTCAGAAACAGTTACAGTTTTCTTATTGGTTTTTTGCTTATATCTCGAAAACAGTTACACCTATCAAATTTTATCTTTCTTTCAAAATTAAAGCTGTAAAAATTTCCAACAAAGTAATTATTTGCATTTTTCTTGTAAGACCAAGCATAAGCGAGTTATAGAGATGAATATAAATAATATCTAACAAAAATTTGCTTTAAAATAAAATGTTTGAAAAACTGAAATTAAACTAAGGGTCTAACACTTTAGTAGAGGAAAAAGGAAAAAACATAAAAGTCACTAAAGTCTTAGAGTTGTCTTTAGTCGTCATATTAATAACAATTACATTTATAATAACGATACTAGTAGTACTAAATTTGCTTATATGCAAGCGCTTAATTAAGGTAACAGTTTTTTTGTTTTTTACTTATATCTCGAAAACAGTTACTCCTATCAATTTTTACTTTTTCACCAAAATTAAAGGTGATAAAATTTCCTACAAAATAGTTATTTGCATTTTTCATGTAGAACTAACCATAAGCGAGATATAAGTTTGAAAATAATTAATAATTAAAAAAAAGTGTTTTAACAGAAAATGTCTTGTGATTTATAATACACTTAATTTATTGGGTCCAATACTTTATTAGAAGAAAAAGGAGGTGACATAAAAGTCACTGAAGTTTTCAGAGCCGATTTTAAATGCTGCATTTTCGTCTTCGTCTCAAACATTGAAAACTGAATTACATTTTTGTTCAGTAACAGTTACAGTTTTCTTATTGGTTTTTTGCTTATATCTCGAAAACAGTTACTCCTATCAGTTTTTATCTTTCTTTTAAAATTAAAGCTGATAAAATTTCCTACAAAATAGTTATTTGCATTTTTCATGTAATACTAACCATAAGCGAGATATAAGTTTAAAAATTATTAATATTTAAAAAAAAAGTGCTTTAACAGAAAATGTCTTGTGATTTAAAATACACTTATTTTATTGGGTCCAATACTTTATTAGAAGAAAAAGGAGGTGACATAAAAGTCGCTGAAGTCTTCAGAGTCGTTTTTAAATGCTGCATTTTCGTCTTCCTCTCAAACATTGAAAACTGAATTACATTTTTGTTCAGTAACTGTAACAGTTTTTACTTTGGTTTTTTGCTTATATCTCGAAAACTATTACTCCTATCAATTTTTATCTTTCTTTCAAAATTAAAGCTGATAAAATTTCCTACAAAATAGTTATAAGGATATAAGAAGACTTTGGTGACTTTTATGTCTTCTCCTTTTTCCTATACTAAAGTGTTAGACTCAATTAATTTAGTTTAATTTCGGTTTTTCAAACATTATATTTTAAAGAAAATTTTTGTTAAAGATTATTTATATAAAACTCTAACTCGCTTATGGTTGGTCTTACAAAAGAAATGCAAATAACTATTTTGTAGGAAATTTTATCAGCTTTAATTTTGAAAGAATGATAAAAATTGATAGGAGTAATTGTTTTCAAGATATAAGCAAAAAACCAAAGTAAAAACTGTTACAGTTACTGAACAAAAATGTAAGTTTTCGAGATATAAGCAAGAAACTGTTACCTTAATTAAGCGCTTGCATATAAGCAAATTTAGTACTATTAGTATTATTATTATTAATGTTATTGTTATTGATATGACGACTAAGAACGACTCTCAAGACTTTGGTGACTTTTATGTCACCTCCTTTTTCTTCTAATTAAGTATTGGACCCAATAAATTAAGTGTATTTTAAATCACAAGACATTTTCTGTTAAAACACTTTTTTTTAATTATTAATTATTTAACTTATATCTCGCTTATGGTTAGTTCTACATGAAAAATGCAAATAACTATTTTGTAGAAAATTTTATCACCTTTAATTTTGGTGAAAAAGTAAAAATTGATAGGAGTAACTGTTTTCGAGATATAAGCAAAAAACAATAAAACTGTTACCTTAATTAAGCGCTTGCATATAAGCAAATTTAGTACTACTAGTATTGTTATTATAAATGTTATTGTTATTAATATGACGACTAAAGACAACTCTAAGACTTTTGTGACTTTTATTTCTCCTCCTTTTTCCTATACTAAAGTGTTAGACACAATTAATTTAGTTTAATTTCAGTTTTCCAAACATTTTATTTTAAAGCTAATTTTTGTTAAATATTAAAAACTATAAAATGGCTTAGATTGCTTAAAAACACAGATCACACATGATCTTTTGCATAGAAATGAGAAAACGCTCATGTAACACACAAAATAAGCTCCATTTTTCCTTATTAAAAGTATTATTATTATTATTACTTTTGTTACTATTACTATTATTATTATTAATATTATTATTATTATTATTATTATTATTATTATTATTATTATTATTATTATTAACTTTTGTATAGTAAATGTTTTTATACCAGTTTTAAAATGAGTTATTAATTTTAAACAATTTCTTGCCTAAAAACACAGATCACAGATGATTTCTTGCATAGAAATGAGAAAACACTCATATTACACACAAAATAAGCTTCATTTTTGCTTAGAAAACTAAGCTTACTTTTATTACTATTATTATTATTTTTATTAATATTATTGTTATTATTATTATTATTATTTTTACTATTGTTATTATTATTATTATTATTATTATTATAATTATTATTATTAAAAACCGATTATAACTTTTGTATAGTATTGTTTTTATACCAGTTTTAAAATGAGTGATTAATTTTAGCCAATTTCTTGCCTAAAAACACAGATCACACATGATCTTTTGCATAGAAATGAGAAAACGCCCATATAACACAAAATAAGCTTCATTTTTGCTTAGAAAACTAAGCTTACTTTTATTACTACTATTATTATTATTTTTATTATTATTATTATTATTACTATTATTTTTATTATTATTATTACTATTATTATTATTATTATTATTATTATTATTATTATTATTATTTTTATTATTATTATTATTATTATTATTGTTATTATTAAAAACCAATTATAACTTTTGTATAGTAAATGTTTTTATACCAGTTTTAAAATGAGTTATTAATTTTAGACAATTTCTTGCCTAAAAACAGATCACAGATGATCTCTTGCATAGAAATGAGAAAACGCTCATATAACACACAAAATAAGCTTCATTTTTGCTTAGAAAACTAAGCTTACTTTTATTACTATTATTATTATTTTTATTATTATTATTACTATTATTATTATTATTATTATTATTATTATTATTATTATTATTATTATTAATATTATTATTATTATTATTATTATTATTATTATTATTATTATTATTATTATTATTAACTTTTGTATAGTAAATGTTTTTATACCAGTTTTGAATTGAGTTATTAATTTTAGACAATTTCTTGCCTAAAGACACAGATCACAGATGATTTCTTGCATAGAAATGAGAAAACGCTCATATAACGCACAAAATAAGCTTCATTTTTGCTTAGAAAACTAAGCTTACTTTTATTACTATTATTATTTTTATTATTATTATTATTATTATTATTATCATTATTATTATTATTATTATTATTATTATTAAAAACTTATATTAAACAGACAGAAAACGTCGTATTCTGACACAAAAAAACGAATTACGTTATAGACTTGACGAGAACGGCGTATCTCGGACTCTTATAGGACTCTTATAGGGTCAAAAAGTATCAGTTTGGATTAAAACAAATTATTTTTGTTGACTCTCAGTCTGAATTGTTTATCAGTTTAAACAAAAACGGCTTATTTTAGACGATCTTTTGCTTTGAACAAGAAAACTTAGATCGAACAGACTAAAAACGTATTAATCTGGCATAAAAGAGCAATTTATGTATCACTTTGGATAAAGGCAGCTAATCCTATTCGTTTCATTGCCTAAAATAGACAAAATTGTTAAAAAAACTAACAAAAACGCTGTATTCTAGCACAAAATACTAATTACATTATAGTTTTGACGAAAATACCTTATTTGGAATGATTCTATGCTTCCAAACGAGTAAATTTTTATTAAACAGATGCTAAACATCATGTTTTGTCCTATAAAGACATTTTATATTGCAGTTTGTATTAAAACAAAATATTTTCGTTGATTCTTTGTTAGAAGCAGCAAACCTAACATTAAAGAATCTGAAAACTTTGTTTCGGACACAAACCACCGAATTTTGTATCAGTTAGACAAAAACGGTTGATTTTCGACAATATTTTGCTTTCAACAAGAAAACTTACATCAAACTGACTAAAAACGTCTTATTTTAGCACAAAACAAAAGTTTTGCGTTATAGTCTTAAAGCTGATTCATGCCACAGTTTGAATAAAAACCAATTATTTTTGTTAATTCATTGTTACAAACAAGAAACCTTACATCAAAGAAACTGAAAACCCCTTATTCAGGCACAGAAATTCGAATTACGTTTCAGTCTGGACAAAAACTGCTTATTTTAGACGATCCTTTGTTTTGAACACGAAAACTTACATTAAAAAGATTAAAAACGTCTTATTCTGGCTGAAAACTGCAAATTATATATTACTCTAGATAAAAGCAATTTATCCTGATTACTCCTTTGCTTAGAATAGAGCAAACTTGTATAAAACTTAATGAAAACTTTAAATTTCGTCTCAAAGAAATAATTTACGTTATAGTTTTGACCAGCACTGTTTATTTCAAACGAATTTATGATTCGAAACTAATGAACTTTTATGGGGCAGATGCAAAACCACATATTACCATATAAAGCGTTGTTTTAAAGCAAAGTATTACCTTTTGCAACAAGAAATTTCACGTCAAAGAAATTGAAAACTTCGTATCCATGCATAAATATCGAATTACGTATCAGTTTAGGCAAATACAGCTTATTTTAAACGATTCCTTGCTATAAACAAGAAAAATTTTATCAAGCATATTGAAAACGTCTTATTCTCGAAAATAAGAGCAAATTATGTATCAGTTTTAACAAAAGCGGATTACTCTGTTTGATTCTATGCTTAGAGTAGAGTAAACTACTTTAAAACGTAATGAAAACTCTATATTCAAGCTCAAAAGAACAAATTACGTTATAGTTTTGACAAAAAAAAATATTCCGGACGATTACATACTTCGAAGTAAGCAAACTTTAATTGAACAAGTGCAAAAGCTAATACTTTGCTTTAAAATAACGATTTATGTGGTAATATGGTATTTTGCATCTGTCCTATAAAAGTTTACTCGTTTCGCTCCATTGAATCATTCGAAATAAATTATTTTAACACAACAGCGAAAATAATTTGTTTTTGTTTAAACTGTTACATAAGTCGCTTTTATAAAACGAACTAAGACGTTTGGCATTTGTTTAGTGAAAGTTTTCTCGTTTGGGAGCATAAAATCGTTTGAAATTAACAGTTCTGGTCAAAACTATAACGTAAATTATTTCTTTGAGACGAAATTTAAAGTTTTCATTAAGTTTTATACAAGTTTGCTCTATTCTAAGCAAAGGAGTAATCAGGATAAACTGCTTTTATCCAAAGTAATACATAATTTGCAGTTTTGAGCCAGAATAAGACGTTTTTAATCTTTTTAATGTAAGTTTTCGTGTTCAAAAGAAAGAATCGTCTAAAATAAGCAATTTGTGTCTAGACTGAAACGTAATTTGATTTTCTGGGCCTGAATAAGAGGTTTTCAGTTTCTTTGATGTAAGGTTTCTTGTTTGTAACAATGAATTAACAAAAATAATTGGTTTTTATCCAAACTGTGTCATGAATCAGCTTCAAGACTATAACGCAAATCTTTTGTTTTGTGCTAAAATAAGACGTTTTTAGTCAGTTTGATATAAATTTTCTTGTTCAAAGCAAAATATTGTCGAAAATCAACCGTTTTTGTCTAAACTGAAACAAAATTCGGTGGTTTGTGTCCGAATACAAAGTTTTCAGATTCTTTAATGTTAGGTTTGCTGCTTCTAACAAAGAATCAACGAAAATATTTTGTTTTAATACAAACTGCAATATAAAATGTCTTTATAGGACAAAACATGATGTTTGGCATCTGTTTAATAAAAATTTACTCGTTTGGAAGCATAGAATCATTCCAAATAAGCTATTCTCGTCGAAACTATAATGTAATTAGTATTTTGTGCTAGAATACAGCGTTTTTGTTAGATTTATTAACAATTTTGTCTATTTTAAGCAATGAAACGTATAGGATTAGCTGCCTTTATCTAAAGTGATACATAAATTGCTCTTTTATGCCAGATTAATACGTTTTTAGTCTGTTCGATGTAAGTTTTCTTGTTCAAAGCAAAAGATCGTCTAAAATAAGCCGTTTTTGTTTGAACTGATGAACAATTCAGACTGAGAGTCAACAAAAATAATTTATTTTAATCCAAACTGATACTTTTTGACCCTATAAGAGTCCTATAAGAGTCCGAGATACGCCGTTCTCGTCAAGTCTATAACGTAATTCGTTTTTTTGTGTCAGAATACGACGTATTCTGTCTGTTTAATATAAGTTTTTAATAATAATAATAATAATAACAACA
>NC_087395.1:12162500-12300000 GCF_031307605.1 Tribolium castaneum | reverse complement strand
ATTTTTCATGTAGGACTAACCATAAGCGAGATATAAGTTTGAAAATAATCAATATTTAAAAAAAAAGTGCTTTAACAGAAAATGTCTTGTGATTTAAAATACACTTAATTTATTGGGTCCAATACTTTATTAGAAAAAAAAGGAGGTGACTTAAAAGTCACTGAAGTCTGCAGAGTCGTTTTTAAATGCTGCATTTTCGTCTTCGTCTCAAACATTGAAAACTGAATTACATTTTTGTTCAGTAACTGTTACAGTTTTCACTTTGGTTTTTTGCTTATATCTCGAAAACAGTTACTCCTATAAATTTTTATCTTTCCTTCAAAATTAAAGCTGATAAAATTTCCTACAAAATAGTTTTTAGCTTTTTTTTTGTAGGACCAAACATAAACGAGTTATAGAGTTGGATAAAAATAATCTTTAACAAAAATTTGCTTTAAAATAAAATGTTTGAAAAACCGAAATTAAACTAAATTAATTGGGTCTAACACTTTAGTAGAGGAAAAAGGAGGAGACGTAAAAGTCACCAAAGTCTTCAGAGTCGTTTTTAATCGTCATATTAATAACAATAACATTAATAATAATAATACTAATAGTACAAAATTTGCTTATATGCAAACGCTTAATTAAGGTAACAGTTTTTTGGTTTCTTGATTATATCTCGAAAACAGTTACTCCTATCAATTTTTATCTTTTTACTAAAATTAAAGCTGATAAAATTTCCTACAAAATAGTTATTTGCATTTTTCATGTAGGACTAACCATAAGCGAGATATAAGTTTGAAAATAATTAATATTTAAAAAAAAAGTGTTTTAACAGAAAATGTCTTGTGATTTAAAATACACTTAATTTATTAGGTCCAATACTTTATTAGAAGAAAAAGGAGGTGACATATAAGTCACTGACGTCTTCAGAGTCGTTTTTAAATGCTGCATTTTTGTCTTCGTCTCAAACATTGAAAACTGAGTTACATTTTTGTTCAGTAACAGTTACAGTTTTCTTATTGGTTTTTTGCTTATATCTCAAAAACAGTTACTCCTATCAAATTTTATCATTCTTTCAAAATTAAAGCTGATAAAATTTTCAACAAAATAGTTATTTACATTTTTCTTGTAGGACCAAGCATAAACGAGTTATAGAGTTGGATATAAATAATATTTAACAAAAATTTGCTTTAAAATAAAATGCTTGAAAAACCGGAATTAAACTAAATTAATTGTGTCTAACACTTTAGTAGAGGAAAAAGGAGAAGACATAAAAGTCACTAAATGTTTCAGAGTCGTCTTTAATCGTCCTATTAATAACAATAACATTAATAATAATAATACTAATATTACTAAATTTGCTTATATGCAAGCGCTTAATTAAGGTAACAGTTTCTTGCTTATATCTCGAAAACAGTTACTCCTATCAATTTTTATTTTTTACTAAAATTAAAGCTGATAAAATTTCCTACAAAATAGTTATTTGCATTTTTTATGTAGGACTAACCATAAGCGAGATAGAAGTTTGAAAATAATTAATATTTAAAAAAAAAGTGCTTTAACAGAAAATGTCTTGTGATTTAAAATACATTTAATTTATTGGGTCCAATACTTTATTAGAAGAAAAAGAAGGTGACATAAAAGTCACTGAAGTCTTCAGAGTCGTTTTTAAATGCTGCATTTTCGTCTCAAGTTTTTAGTCGTCAAATTAATAACAATAACATTAATAATAATAATACAAGTATTACTAAATTTGCTTATATGCAAGCGCTTAATTAAGGTAACAGTTTCTTGCTTATATCTCGAAAACAGTTACTCCTATCAATTTTTATTTTTTTACTAAAATTAAAGCTGATAAAATTTCCTACAAAATAGTTATTTGCATTTTTCATGTAGGACTAACCATAAGCGAGATATAAGTTTGAAAATAATCAATATTTAAAAAAAAAGTGCTTTAACAGAAAACGTCTTGTGATTTAAAATACACTTAATTTATTGGGTCCAATACTTTATTAGAAGAAAAAGGAGGTGACTTAAAAGTCACTGAAGTCTTCAGAGTCGATTTTAAATGCTGCATTTTCATCTTCGTCTCAAACATTGAAAACTGAATTACATTTTTATTCAGTAACTGTTACAGTTTTCACTTTGGTTTTTTGCTTATATCTCTAAAACAGTTACTCCTATAAATTTTTATCTTTCCTTCAAAATTAAAGCTGATAAAATTTCCTGCCAAATCGTTATTTGCATTTTTCTTGTAGGACCAACCATAAGCGAGTCATAGAGTTGAATATAAATAATATTTAACAAAAATTTGCTTTAAAATAAAATGTTTAAAAAACTGAAATTAAACTAAATTAATTGTGTCTAACACTTTAGTAGAGGAAAAAGGAGGAGACATAAAAGTCAATAAAGTCTTAGAGTTGTCTTTAGTCATCATATTAATAACAATAACATTAATAATAACAATACAAGTAGTACTAAATTTGCTTATATGCAAGCGCTTAATTAAGGTAACAGTTTTTTTGTTTTTTCTTATATCTCGAAAACAGTTACTCCTATCAATTTTTATCTTTCATTCAAAATTAAAGCTGATAAAATTTCCTACAAAATGGTTGTTTGCATTTTTCTTGTAGGACCAACCATAAGCGAGTTATAGAGTTGGATATAATTAATATTTAACAAAAATTTGCTTTAAAATAAAATGTTTAAAAACTGAAATTAAACTAAATTAATTGTGTCTAATACTTTAGTAGAGGAAAAAGGAGGAGACATAAAAGTCAATAAAGTCTTAGAGTTGTCTTTAGTCATCATATTAATAACAATAACATTAATAATAACAATACAAGTAGTACTAAATTTGCTTATATGCAAGCGCTTAATTAAGGTAACAATTTTTTTGATTTTTCTTATATCTCGAAAACAGTTACTCCTATCAATTTTTATCTTTTATTCAAAATTAAAGCTGATAAAATTTCCTACAAAATGGTTGTTTGCATTTTTCTTGTAGGACCAACCATAAGCGAGTTATAGAGTTGGATATAATTAATATTTAACAAAAATTTGCTTTAAAATAAAATGTTTGAAAAACTGAAATTAAACTAAATTAAACTAACACTTTAGTAGAGGAAAAAGGAGATGACATAAAAGTCACTGAAGTTTTTAGAGTCGTTTGTAAATGCTGCATTTTCGTCTTCGACGACAGTTACTGAACAAAAATGTAATTCAGTTTTCAATGTTTGAGACGAAGACGAAAATGCAGCATTTACTGTCACCTCCTTTTTTTTCTAATTAAGTATTGGACCCAATAAATTAAGTGTATTTTAAATCACAAGACATTTTTTGTTAAAACACATTTTTTTTAATTATTAATTATTTTCAAACTTATATCTCGCTTATGGTTAGTTCTACATGAAAAATGCAAATAACTATTTTGTTGGAAATTTTATCACCTTTAATTTTGGTGAAAAGGTAAAAATTGATAGGAGTATCTGATTTCGAGATATAAACAAAAAACAAAAAAACTGTTATCTTAATTACGCGCTTGCATATAAGCAAATTTAGTACTACTAGTATTGTTATTATAAATGTTATTGTTATTAATATGACGACTAAAGACAACTCTAAGACTTTAGTGACTTTTATGTCTTCTCTTTTTTCCTCTACTAAAGTGTTAGACACAATTAATTTCGTTTAATTTCAGTTTTTCAAACATTTTATTTTAAAGCAAATTTTTGTTAAATATTAAAAACTATAAAATGGCTTAGATTGCCTAAAAACACAGATCACACATGATCTTTTGCATAGAAAACGCTCATGTAACACACAAAATAAGCTCCATTTTTCCTTATTAAAAGTATTATTATTATTATTATTACTTTTGTTACTATTACTATTATTATTATTATTATTATTGTTAATATTATTATTATAATTATTATTATTATTATTATTAACTTTTGAATAGTAAATATTTTTATACCAGTTTTAAAATGAGTTATTAATTTTAGACAATATCTTGCCTAAAAACACAGATCACAGATGATCTCTTGCATAGAAATGAGAAAACGCTCATTTAACACAAAATAAGCTTTATTTTTGCTTAGAAAACTAAGCTTACTTTTATTACTACTATTATTATTATTATTACTATTATTTTTATTATTATTATTACTATTATTATTATTATTATTAAAAACCGATTATAACTTTTGTATAGTAAATGTTTTTATACCAGTTTTAAAATGAGTTATTAATTTTAGACAATTTCTTGCCTAAAAACACAGATAACATATGATTTCTTGCATAGAAATGAGAAAACGCTCATATAACACACAAAATAAGCTTCATTTTTGCTTAGAAAACTAAGCTTACTTTTATTACTATTATTATTTTTATTATTATTATTATTATTATTACTATTATTATTATTATTATTATTATTATTATTATTATTTTTATTATTATTATTATTATTGTTATTATTATTATTATTTTTAATAAAAACTTATATTAAACAGACAGAAAACGTCGAATTCTGACACAAAAAAACGAATTACGTTATAGACTTGACGAGAACGGCGTATCTAGGACTCTTATAGGACTCTTATAGGCTCAAAAAGTATCAGTTTGGATTAAAACAAACTATTTTTGTTGACTCTCAGTCTGAATTGTTCATCAGTTCAAACAAAAACGGCTTATTTTAGACGATCTTTTGCTTTGAACAAGAAAACTTACATTAAAAAGATTAAAAACGTCTTATTCTGGCTGAAAACTGCAAATTATATATTACTCTAGATAAAAGCAATTTATCCTGATTACTCCTTTGCTTAGAATAGAGCAAACTTGTATAAAACTTAATGAAAACTTTAAATTTCGTCTCAAAGAAATAATTTACGTTACAGTTTTGACCAGCACTGTTTATTTCAAACGAATTTATGATTCGAAACTAATGAACTTTTATGGGGCAGATGCAAAACCACATATTACCATATAAAGCGTTGTTTTAAAGCAAAGTATTACCTTTTGCAACAAGAAATTTCACGTCAAAGAAACTGAAAACTTCGTATCCATGCATAAATATCGAATTACGTATCAGTTTAGGCAAATACAGCTTATTTTAAACGATATAAGCAAAAAACCAAAGTGAAAACTGTAACAGTTACTGAACAAAAATGTAACTCAGTTTTCAATGTTTGAGACGAAGACAAAAATGCAGCATTTAAAAACGACTCTGAAGACTTCAGCGACTTTTATGTCACCTCCTTTTTCTTCTAATAAAGTATTGGACCCAATAAATTCAGTGTATTTTAAATCACAAGACATTTTCTGTTAAAGCACTTTTTTTTTAAATATTAATAATTTTTAAACTTATATCTTGCTTATGGTTAGTCTTACATGAAAAATGCAAATAACTATTTTGTAGAAAATTTTATCAGCTTTAATTTTAGTAAAAAGATAAAATTTGATATAAGTAACTGTTTTCGAGATATAAGCAAGAAACCAAAAAACTGTTACCTTAATTAAGCGTTTGCATGTAAGCAAATTTAGTACTATTAGTATTATTATTAATGTTATTGTTATTAATATGACGACTAAATACGACTCTGAAACCTTTAGTGACCTTTATGTCTTCTCCTTTTTCCTCTACTAAAGTGTTAGACACAATTAATTTAGTTTAATTTCGGTTTTTCAAACATTTTATTTTAAAGCAAATTTTTGTTAAAGATTATTTATATCCAACTCTATAACTCGCTTATGGTTGGTCTTACAAAAGAAATGCAAATAACTATTTTGTAGGAAATTTTATCAGCTTTAATTTTGAAAGAAAGATAAAAATTGATAGGAGTAATTGTTTTCGAGATATAAGCAAAAAACCAAAGTAAAAACTGTTACTGTTACTGAACAAAAATGTAATTCAGTTTTCAATGTTTGAGAGGAAGACGAAAATGCAGCATTTAAAAACGACTCTGAAGACTTCAGCGACTTTTATGTCACCTCCTTTTTCTTCTAATAAAGTATTGGACCCAATAAATTAAGTGTATTTTAAATCACAAGACATTTTCTGTTAAAGCACTTTTTTTTTAAATATTAATTATTTTTAAATTTATATCTCGCTTATGGTTAGTCCTACATGAAAAATGCAAATTACTATTTTGTAGGAAATTTTATTTTTTAGTTTTTCAAACATTTTATTTTAAAGCAAGTTTTTGTTAAATATTATTTATATCCAACTCTATAACTCGCTTATGGTTGGTCCTACAAGAAAAATGCAAATAACTATTTTGTAGGAAATTTTATCAGCTTTAATTTTAGAAGAAAGATAAAAATTGATAGGAATAATTGTTTTCGAGATATAAGCAAAAAACCAAAGTGAAAACTGTTACAGTTACTAAACAAAAATGTAATTCAGTTTTCAATGTTTGAGACGAAGACGAAAATGCAGCATTTAAAAACGACTCTGAAGACTTCAGTGACTTTTAAGTCACCTCCTTTTCCTTCTAATAATGTATTGGACCCAATAAATTAAGTGTATTTCAAATCACAAGACATTTTCTGTTAAAGCACTTTTTTTTTAAATATTGATTATTTTCAAACTTATATCTCGCTTATGGTTAGTCCTACATGAAAAATGCAAATAACTATTTTGTAGGAAATTTTATCAGCTTTAATTTTAGTTAACAGATAAAAATTGATAGGAGTAACTGTTTTCGAGATATAAGCAAGAAACCAAAAAACTGTTACCTTAATAAAACGCTTGCATATAAGCAAATTTAGTACTATTAGTATTATTATTATTAATGTTATTGTTATTAATATGACGACTAAAAACGACTCTGAAGACTTTGGTGACTTTTATGTCTTTTCCTTTTTCCTATACTAAAGTGTTAGACTCAATTAATTTAGTTTAATTTCGGTTTTTCAAACATTTTATTTTAAAGCAAATTTTTGTTAAAGATTATTTATATCCAACTCTATAACTCGCTTATGGTTGGTCTTACAAAAGAAATGCAAATAACTATTTTGTAGGAAATTTTATCAGCTTTAATTTTGAAAGAAAGATAAAAATTGATAGGAGTAATTGTTTTCGAGATATAAGCAAAAAACCAAAGTAAAAACTGTTACTGTTACTGAACAAAAATGTAATTCAGTTTTCAATGTTTGAGAGGAAGACGAAAATGCAGCATTTAAAAACGACTCTGAAGACTTCAGCGACTTTTATGTCACCTCCTTTTTCTTCTAATAAAGTATTGGACCCAATAAATTAAGTGTATTTTAAATCACAAGACATTTTCTGTTAAAGCACTTTTTTTTAAATATTAATTATTTTTAAATTTATATCTCGCTTATGGTTAGTCCTACATGAAAAATGCAAATTACTATTTTGTAGGAAATTTTATTTTTTAGTTTTTCAAACATTTTATTTTAAAGCAAGTTTTTGTTAAATATTATTTATATCCAACTCTATAACTCGCTTATGGTTGGTCCTACAAGAAAAATGCAAATAACTATTTTGTAGGAAATTTTATCAGCTTTAATTTTAGAAGAAAGATAAAAATTGATAGGAATAATTGTTTTCGAGATATAAGCAAAAAACCAAAGTGAAAACTGTTACAGTTACTAAACAAAAATGTAATTCAGTTTTCAATGTTTGAGACGAAGACGAAAATGCAGCATTTAAAAACGACTCTGAAGACTTCAGTGACTTTTAAGTCACCTCCTTTTCCTTCTAATAATGTATTGGACCCAATAAATTAAGTGTATTTCAAATCACAAGACATTTTCTGTTAAAGCACTTTTTTTTTAAATATTGATTATTTTCAAACTTATATCTCGCTTATGGTTAGTCCTACATGAAAAATGCAAATAACTATTTTGTAGGAAATTTTATCAGCTTTAATTTTAGTTAACAGATAAAAATTGATAGGAGTAACTGTTTTCGAGATATAAGCAAGAAACCAAAAAACTGTTACCTTAATAAAACGCTTGCATATAAGCAAATTTAGTACTATTAGTATTATTATTATTAATGTTATTGTTATTAATATGACGACTAAAAACGACTCTGAAGACTTTGGTGACTTTTATGTCTTTTCCTTTTTCCTATACTAAAGTGTTAGACTCAATTAATTTAGTTTAATTTCGGTTTTTCAAACATTTTATTTTAAAGCAAATTTTTGTTAAATGTTATTTATATCCAACTCTATAACTCGCTTATGGTTGGTCTTACAAAAGAAATGCAAATAACTATTTTGTAGGAAATTTTATCAGCTTTAATTTTGAAAGAAAGATAAAAATTGATAGGAGTAATTGTTTTCGAGATATAAGCAAAAAACCAAAGTAAAAACTGTTACTGTTACTGAACAAAAATGTAATTCAGTTTTCAATGTTTGAGAGGAAGACGAAAATGCAGCATTTAAAAACGACTCTGAAGACTTCAGCGACTTTTATGTCACCTCCTTTTTCTTCTAATAAAGTATTGGACCCAATAAATTAAGTGTATTTTAAATCACAAGACATTTTCTGTTAAAGCACTTTTTTTTTAAATATTAATTATTTTTAAATTTATATCTCGCTTATGGTTAGTCCTACATGAAAAATGCAAATTACTATTTTGTAGGAAATTTTATTTTTTAGTTTTTCAAACATTTTATTTTAAAGCAAGTTTTTGTTAAATATTATTTATATCCAACTCTATAACTCGCTTATGGTTGGTCCTACAAGAAAAATGCAAATAACTATTTTGTAGGAAATTTTATCAGCTTTAATTTTAGAAGAAAGATAAAAATTGATAGGAATAATTGTTTTCGAGATATAAGCAAAAAACCAAAGTGAAAACTGTTACAGTTACTAAACAAAAATGTAATTCAGTTTTCAATGTTTGAGACGAAGACGAAAATGCAGCATTTAAAAACGACTCTGAAGACTTCAGTGACTTTTAAGTCACCTCCTTTTCCTTCTAATAATGTATTGGACCCAATAAATTAAGTGTATTTCAAATCACAAGACATTTTCTGTTAAAGCACTTTTTTTTTAAATATTGATTATTTTCAAACTTATATCTCGCTTATGGTTAGTCCTACATGAAAAATGCAAATAACTATTTTGTAGGAAATTTTATCAGCTTTAATTTTAGTTAACAGATAAAAATTGATAGGAGTAACTGTTTTCGAGATATAAGCAAGAAACCAAAAAACTGTTACCTTAATAAAACGCTTGCATATAAGCAAATTTAGTACTATTAGTATTATTATTATTAATGTTATTGTTATTAATATGACGACTAAAAACGACTCTGAAGACTTTGGTGACTTTTATGTCTTTTCCTTTTTCCTATACTAAAGTGTTAGACTCAATTAATTTAGTTTAATTTCGGTTTTTCAAACATTTTATTTTAAAGCAAATTTTTGTTAAAGATTATTTATATCCAACTCTATAACTCGCTTATGGTTGGTCTTACAAAAGAAATGCAAATAACTATTTTGTAGGAAATTTTATCAGCTTTAATTTTGAAAGAAAGATAAAAATTGATAGGAGTAATTGTTTTCGAGATATAAGCAAAAAACCAAAGTAAAAACTGTTACTGTTACTGAACAAAAATGTAATTCAGTTTTCAATGTTTGAGAGGAAGACGAAAATGCAGCATTTAAAAACGACTCTGAAGACTTCAGCGACTTTTATGTCACCTCCTTTTTCTTCTAATAAAGTATTGGACCCAATAAATTAAGTGTATTTTAAATCACAAGACATTTTCTGTTAAAGCACTTTTTTTTTAAATATTAATTATTTTTAAATTTATATCTCGCTTATGGTTAGTCCTACATGAAAAATGCAAATTACTATTTTGTAGGAAATTTTATTTTTTAGTTTTTCAAACATTTTATTTTAAAGCAAGTTTTTGTTAAATATTATTTATATCCAACTCTATAACTCGCTTATTGTTGGTCCTACAAGAAAAATGCAAATAACTATTTTGTAGGAAATTTTATCAGCTTTAATTTTGGAAGAAAGATAAAAATTGATAGGAATAATTGTTTTCGAGATATAAGCAAAAAACCAAAGTGAAAACTGTTATAGTTACTAAACAAAAATGTAATTCAGTTTTCAATGTTTGAGACGAAGACGAAAATGCAGCATTTAAAAACGACTCTGAAGACTTCAGTGACTTTTAAGTCACCTTCTTTTTCTTCTAATAATGTATTGGACCCAATAAATTAAGTGTATTTCAAATCACAAGACATTTTCTGTTAAAGCACTTTTTTTTTAAATATTGATTATTTTCAAACTTATATCTCGCTTATGGTTAGTCCTACATGAAAAATGCAAATAACTATTTTGTAGGAAATTTTATCAGCTTTAATTTTAGTTAACAGATAAAAATTGATAGGAGTAACTGTTTTCGAGATATAAGCAAGAAACCAAAAAACTGTTACCTTAATAAAACGCTTGCATATAAGCAAATTTAGTACTATTAGTATTATTATTATTAATGTTATTGTTATTAATATGACGACTAAAAACGACTCTGAAGACTTTGGTGACTTTTATGCCTTTTCCTTTTTCCTATACTAAAGTGTTAGACTCAATTAATTTAGTTTAATTTCGGTTTTTCAAACATTTTATTTTAAAGCAAATTTTTGTTAAAGATTATTTATATCCAACTCTATAACTCGCTTATGGTTGGTCTTACAAAAGAAATGCAAATAACTATTTTGTAGGAAATTTTATCAGCTTTAATTTTGAAAGAAAGATAAAAATTGATAGGAGTAATTGTTTTCGAGATATAAGCAAAAAACCAAAGTAAAAACTGTTACTGTTACTGAACAAAAATGTAATTCAGTTTTCAATGTTTGAGAGGAAGACGAAAATGCAGCATTTAAAAACGACTCTGAAGACTTCAGCGACTTTTATGTCACCTCCTTTTTCTTCTAATAAAGTATTGGACCCAATAAATTAAGTGTATTTTAAATCACAAGACATTTTCTGTTAAAGCACTTTTTTTTTAAATATTAATTATTTTTAAATTTATATCTCGCTTATGGTTAGTCCTACATGAAAAATGCAAATTACTATTTTGTAGGAAATTTTATTTTTTAGTTTTTCAAACATTTTATTTTAAAGCAAGTTTTTGTTAAATATTATTTATATCCAACTCTATAACTCGCTTATGGTTGGTCCTACAAGTAAAATGCAAATAACTATTTTGTAGGAAATTTTATCAGCTTTAATTTTGGAAAAAAGATAAAAATTGATAGGAATAATTGTTTTCGAGATATAAGCAAAAAACCAAAGTGAAAACTGTTACAGTTACTAAACAAAAATGTAATTCAGTTTTCAATGTTTGAGACGAAGACGAAAATGCAGCATTTAAAAACGACTCTGAAGACTTCAGTGACTTTTAAGTCACCTTCTTTTTCTTCTAATAATGTATTGGACCCAATAAATTAAGTGTATTTCAAATCACAAGACATTTTCTGTTAAAGCACTTTTTTTTTAAATATTGATAATTTTCAAACTTATATCTCGCTTATGGTTAGTCCTACATGAAAAATGCAAATAACTATTTTGTAGGAAATTTTATCAGCTTTAATTTTAGTTTACAGATAAAAATTGATAGGAGTAACTGTTTTCGAGATATAAGCAAGAAACCAAAAAACTGTTACCTTAATAAAACGCTTGCATATAAGCAAATTTAGTACTATTAGTATTATTATTATTAATGTTATTGTTATTAATATGACGACTAAAAACGACTCTGAAGACTTTGGTGACTTTTATGTCTTTTCCTTTTTCCTATACTTAAGTGTTAGACTCAATTAATTTAGTTTAATTTCGGTTTTTCAAACATTTTATTTTAAAGCAAATTTTTGTTAAAGATTATTTATATCCAACTCTATAACTCGCTTATGGTTGGTCTTACAAAAGAAATGCAAATAACTATTTTGTAGAAAATTTTATCAGCTTTAATTTTGAAAGAAAGATAAAAATTGATAGGAGTAATTGTTTTCGAGATATAAGCAAAAAACCAAAGTAAAAACTGTTACAGTTACTGAACAAAAATGTAATTCAGTTTTCAATGTTTGAGACGAAGACGAAAATGCAGCATTTAAAAACGACTCTGAAGACTTCAGCGACTTTTATGTCACCTCCTTTTTCTTCTAATAAAGTATTGGACCCAATAAATTAAGTGTATTTTAAATCACAAGACATTTTCTGTTAAAGCACTTTTTTTTTAAATATTAATAATTTTTAAACTTATATCTCGCTTATGGTTAGTCTTACATGAAAAATGCAAATAACTATTTTGTAGAAAATTTTATCAGCTTTAATTTTAGTAAAAAGATAAAAATTGATATAAGTAACTGTTTTCGAGATATAAGCAAAAAAACAAAAAACTGTTACCTTAATTAAGCGTTTGCATGTAAGCAAATTTAGTACTATTAGTATTATTATTAATGTTATTGTTATTAATATGACGACTAAAGACGACTCTGAAACCTTTAGTGACCTTTATGTCTTCTCCTTTTTCCTCTACTAAAGTGTTAGACACAATTAATTTAGTTTAATTTTAGTTTTTCAAATATTTTATTTTAAAGCAAGTTTTTGTTAAATATTATTTATATTCAACCCTATAACTCGCTTATGGTTGGTCCTACAAGAAAAATACAAATAACCATTTTGTAGAAAATTTTATCAGCTTCAATTTTGAAAGAAAGATAAAAATTGATAGGAGTAACTGTTTTCGAGTTATAAGCAAAAAACCAATAAGAAAACTGTAACTGTTACTGAACAAAAATGTAATTCAGTTTTCAATGTTTGAGACGAAGACGAAAATGCAGCATTATTATTATTATTAATGTTTATGTTATTAATATGACGACTAAAAACGACTCTGAAGACTTTGGTGACTTTTATGTCTTCTCCTTTTTCCTATACTAAAGTGTTAGACTCAATTAATTTAGTTTAATTTCGGTTTTTCAAACATTATATTTTAAAGCAAATTTTTGTTAAAGATTATTTATATCCAACTCTATAACTCGCTTATGGTTGGTCTTGCAAAAGAAATGCAAATAACTATTTTGTAGGAAATTTTATCAGCTTTAATTTTGAAAGAAAGATAAAAATTGATAGGAGTAAATGTTTTCGAGATATAAGCAAAAAACCAAAGTAAAAACTGTTACAGTTACTGAACAAAAATGTAAGTTTTCGAGATATAAGCAAGAAACTGTTACCTTAATTAAGCGCTTGCATACATTATATTTTAAAGCAAATTTTTGTTAAAGATTATTTATATCCAACTCTATAACTCGCTTATGGTTGGTCTTACAAAAGAAATGCAAATAACTATTTTGTAGGAAATTTTATCAGCTTTAATTTTGAAAGAAAGATAAAAATTGATAGGAGTAATTGTTTTCGAGATATAAGCAAAAAACCAAAGTAAAAACTGTTACAGTTACTGAACAAAAATGTAATTCAGTTTTCATTGTTTGAGACGAAGACGAAAATGCAGCATTTAAAAACGACTCTGAAGACATCAGCGACTTTTATGTCACCTCCTTTTTCTTCTAATATAGTATTGGACCCAATAAATTAAGTGTATTTTAAATCACAAGACATTTTCTGTTAAAGCACTTTTTTTTAAATATTAATAATTTTTAAACTTATATCTCGCTTATGCTTAGTCTTACATGAAAAATGCAAATAACTATTTTGTAGAAAATTTTATCAGCTTTAATTTTAGTAAAAAGATAAATATTGATATAAGTAACTGTTTTCCAGATATAACAAGAAACCAAAAAACTGTTACCTTAATTAAGCGTTTGCATGTAAGCAAATTTAGTACTATTAGTATTATTATTAATGTTATTGTTATTAATATGACGACTAAAGAAGACTCTGAAACCTTTAGTGACCTTTATGTCTTCTCCTTTTTCCTCTACTAAAGTGTTAGACACAATTAATTTAGTTTAATTTTAGTTTTTCAAACATTTTATTTTAAAGCAAGTTATTGTTAAATATTATTTATATCCAACTCTATAACTCGCTTATGGTTGGTCCTACAAGAAAAATGCAAATAACTATTTTGTAAGAAATTTTATCAGCTTTAATTTTAGTAAAAAGATAAAAATTGATAGGAGTAACTGTTTTCGAGATATAAGCAAAAAACCAATAAGAAAACTGTAACTGTTACTGAACAAAAATGTAATTCAGTTTTCAATGTTTGAGACGATGACGAAAATGCAGCATTATTATTATTATTAATGTTATTGTTATTAATATGACGACTAAAAACGACTCTGAAGACTTTGGTGACTTTTATGTCTTCTCCTTTTATCTATACTAAAGTGTTAGACTCAATTAATTTAGTTTAATTTCGGTTTTTCAAACATTATATTTTAAAGCAAAGTTTTGTTAAAGATTATTTATATCCAACTCTATAACTCGCTTATGGTTGGTCTTACAAAAGAAATGCAAATAACTATTTTGTAGAAAATTTTATCAGCTTTAATTTTGAAAGAAAGATAAAAATTGATAGGAGTAATTATTTTCGAGATATAAGCAAAAAACCAAAGTAAAAACTGTTACAGTTACTGAACAAAAATGTAAGTTTTCGAGATATAAGCAAGAAACTGTTACCTTAATTAAGCGCTTGCATATAAGCAAATTTAGTACTATTAGTATTATTATTATTATTAATGTTATTGTTATTGATATGACGACTAAGAACGACTCTCAAGACTTTGGTGACTTTTATGTCACCTCCTTTTTCTTCTAATAAAGTATTGGACCCAATAAATTAAGTGTATTTTAAATCACAAGACATTTTCTGTTAAAGCACTTTTTTTTTAAATATTAATTATTTTTAAACTTATATCTCGCTTATGGTTAGTCCTACATAAAAAATGCAAATTACTATTTTGTAGGAAATTTTATTTTTTAGTTTTTCAAACATTTAATTTTAAAGCAAGTTTTTGTTAAATATTATTTATATCCAACTCTATAACTCGCTTATGGTTCGTCCTACAAGAAAAATGCAAATAACTATTTTGTAGGAAATTTTATCAGCTTTAACTTTGAAAGAAAGATAAAAATTGATAGAAATAATAGTTTTCGAGATATAAGCAAAAAACCAAAGTGAAAACTGTTACAGTTACTAAACAAAAATGTAATTCAGTTTTCAATGTTTGAGACGAAGACGAAAATGCAGCATTTAAAAACGACTCTGAAGACTTCTGTGACTTTCAAGTCACCTCCTTTTTCTTCTAATAATGTATTGGACCCAATAAATTAAGTGTATTTTAAATCACAAGACATTTTCTGTTAAAGCACTTTTTTTTTTAAATATTGATTATTTTCAAACTTATATCTCGCTTATGGTTAGTCCTACATGAAAAATGCAAATAACTATTTTGTAGGAAATTTTATCAGCTTTAATTTTAGTAAACAGATAAAAATTGATAGGAGTAACTGTTTTCGAGATATAAGCAAGAAACCAAAAAACTGTTACCTTAATAATGCGCTTGCATATAAGCAAATTTAGTACTATTAGTATTATTATTATTGTTATTGTTATTAATATGACGACTAAAAACGACTCTGAAGACTTTGGTGACTTTTATGTCTTCTCCTTTTTCCTATACTAAAGTGTTAGACACAATTAATTTAGTTTAGTTTCAGTATTTCAAACATTTTATTTTAAAGCAAATTTTTGTTAAATATTATTTATATCTATCTCTATAACTCGCTTATGCTTGGTCCTACAAGAAAAATACAAATAACTATTTTGTAGGAAATTTTATCAGCTTTAATTTTAGTAAAAAGATAAAAATTGATAGGAGTAACTGTTTTTGAGATATAAGCAAGAAACCAAAGTAAAAACTGTTACAGTTACTGAACAAAAATGTAATTCAGTTTTCATTGTTTGAGACGAAGACGAAAATGCAGCATTTAAAAACGACTCTGAAGACATCAGCGACTTTTATGTCACCTCCTTTTTCTTCTAATATAGTATTGGACCCAATAAATTAAGTGTATTTTAAATCACAAGACATTTTCTGTTAAAGCACTTATTTTTTAAATATTTGTGGCGCCCTCTGGGGAGGGGACGTCAGTTCTCAAGTCCCGCAAAAACAAAACCGCGTGTCGCGTAATCAGCCTCCATTTGTTATTTTATATGGTTGTACGAATACCGTGTGTGAATAAACCTTGTGTAAAAGAGAAACGTATTTTAAGTACCTCTTAAACCTCCATAACTGGTGACCCCGACGATAGTTCAAGAACACAAAACAAAAAAGAAAAAACCGTGCAACATGGCGACCGTCGAAGAGCAAGCCGCGACTATTCAATTGCTACAACAGCAGTTAGCGGACGCCCAAAGACTTTTAACAGAGCGGGGAGCAAACGCAAATCCACCTGACGCCGCACAGGGTGATCCCCCAGCGTCAGGGACACCCAGGCCTGAAGTGGAGGAAATCAATAGTACCCCAAAACTGCCGCCATTTTGGCACAAAAATCCAAGCCTGTGGTTTGTGCAAGTAGAGGCCCATTTTCACGCCAGCCGGGTCAAAGCAGATCTAATCAAGTACTGTAACGTGGTCGCAGCGCTGGACTCTTACACCCTGCAGGCGATAGAGGACTTCCTGCGGAACCCGCCGCAAGCTGACAAGTACGAACGGCTGAAGGCCAAGCTCATAACGACGTTTACGGAGTCCCAGGAACAGCAGCTCCGCAAATTGTTAAAAGAAATTGAGCTGGGGGACAAAAAGCCATCACGCCTCCTTTGCGAGATGAGAGCGCTTGCCAGGGAGCAGGTGAGCAGCGAGGTGGTGAGGACGCTGTGGCTCCAAAGGCTGCCCCCACACATCCAGTTGGTCCTTTCCACTATGGACGGGATGGATGGAGAGAAATTGGCCTCCGTAGCAGACAAACTTACGGAAATTCCAATGGCGAATGTAATGGCGGTAGGCGCCGACGCCAGCGACGCCAACGGCATCTGCGCCGTGCGCACCTCTCACAGCGCATCCGCGCATCAAGCGACAGCAACTTTAAACGCTGGCGCCACCAACGCGCTTGCGTCTCTACAAGAACAGGTAACTGAATTATCGGCCAAGCTCGACAAACTTTCTGCGACAAAATGGCGGCAGCGTAGCCGTTCTCAATCACGAAGCCGCAACCCTCTTCAACAGCAACAAAATGGCGACAATGTCTGTTTCTACCACAATAAATTTGGTGCTGAAGCCAGGAAATGTCGGCGCCCTTGCAGTTTCCCGCAGGGAAACTAATTGCACCGTCCCCAATCGAGGCAATGGGCGACGGTCTCGAACACCGGACACATCGCCTCTTTATCACCGACCCGCCGTCAAACATTCGCTTCCTCATCGACACCGGCGCCGAGGTGTCAGTGCTGCCCAAATGTTTCGCTACAAACTCGGCAACACCAGGGGAAAACGTCCTATTCGCCGCCAACAACACCCCTATTCGAACATACGGCACCCGACGCCTGACCTTAAGTTTAGGGCTCCGCCGGGCTTTTAGATGGGAATTTGTAGTCGCCGGAATTGCCAAGCCAATCCTAGGGGCAGATTTCCTCAACTTCCACAACTTATTGCCAGATCTCCGGAACCGGAAGCTAGTGGACGCTACCACGCAGCTACACACACGTGGGGTCGTCGCCGCAGGACAAAGTGAGGTAATCACCACGGTGGCGAGAACAACCCCATACCACGAACTTCTGGCCGCTTACCCAGAAATTACCAGACCACATACCCCCAAGCCCAAAAGCCAGAGCACCGTGCGACACCACATCTTCACCCAGGGCCCCCCAGTGGCAGAAACCCCCCGGAGGTTATCGCCGGAGAAAATGAAAGTCGCGCGAGCAGAGTTCGAATTTATGAGCGAGCAAGGGTGGTGCCGACCTTCAAACAGCCCGTGGGCAAGCCCGCTTCACCTGGTGCCCAAGAAAGTTCCCGGACAGTGGCGTGCATGTGGTGATTACCGGAAACTCAACAGCATCACTGTCCCGGACAGATACCCAATCCCCCACGTACAAGACTTTGCATACAAATTGCAAGGAAAAAAAGTGTTTTCGACAATAGACCTAGTGCGTGCGTACCAACAAATCGCGGTCGCGGACGAGGACATTCCCAAAACCGCAGTGTGCACCCCATTCGGTCTGTTCGAATTTACAGTGATGTGCTTCGGTCTCCGAAACGCGGCTCAGACTTTTCAGCGTCATGTTAACGCAGTGCTCGGTGACCTGGACTTTTGCCACGCATACATCGACGATATTTTGATAGCCTCGGAGTCCCCGGAGGAACATAAACAGCACCTGAAGGAAGTATTCGAACGGCTGAGGCAGCATAACTTGGTGGTAAATCCTGCCAAGTGCGTGTTCGGTGTGGAGGAAGTGGAATACCTGGGCCACCGAATCACCCCCTCAGGCTGTCAACCACTGCCCAAAAAAGTTGAAGCCGTCACCAATTTCCCCAAACCTAATACGGTGAAGGAACTGCGGCAGTTTTTGGGTATGATAAATTTTTATAGACGTTTTGTGAAAAACGCGGCCCAAATACAAACCCCCTTACTCGAGTACCTCAAAAATTCCACCAAAAACGACAAGAGGAAAATCGAATGGACCCCGCAAGCAGAAGCTGCTTTCTCACTGTGCAAATTGGAGCTGGCAAACGCAGCCCTCCTCGCTCACCCAATGGAGGCTGGCGCGCTCACGTTGACAACAGATGCCTCGGACAACGCCGTAGGTGCCGTTCTCGAGCAGAAGACCGAAGGCACATGGCAGCCTCTGGGCTTCTTTTCAAAGAAGCTGAACCAAGCTCAGAGGAACTACAGCACGTACGACCGCGAGCTCCTCGCCATTTATGAAGCCATAAAACATTTCAGATACATGGTGGAAGGTCGACAGTTCGTGATCAGAACGGATCACAAACCTTTGATTTACGCTTTTCAGCAAAAACCGGATAAAGCGTCCCCGAGGCAGTTGAGGCACCTGGACTTCATCGGTCAATTTTCGACCGAAGTCGTGCACATCGCGGGGGAAAGTAACGCCGTCGCCGACGCGTTGTCACGTATCGACGAGATTGTAACCCCGACAGCCCTCTCGCCTGAGGAGTTGCAAGCAGAGCAAGAGACAGACCCCGAGCTTAAGGACTTGCTCAAGTCTACCACAACCTCACTGAGATTAAAAAAGTGTACGCCAGTGGGAACGACTGCATCATTTTACTGTGATACGTCGACCCAATTTGTCAGGCCTTACGTCCCTTTTCGCCTGAGAAAAGCAGCGTTCAAACTCTTCCACGAGCCCGCGCACTCAGGAGTTCGAGCTACCAGTCGGGCTATAAGACAAAAATTCGTTTGGCCTAGAATGGACGACGATGTGAAGAGATGGACCCGAGTTTGCATACCTTGTCAACGCAGCAAGGTAACAAAACACACCCGAACCGAGCTAAAAAAGTTCAACGTTACAGGGACTCGCTTTGAGCATGTACACATCGACATCGTGGGGCCTTTGCCCGAAGCAGAGGGACACCGATATTGCCTGACTATGACAGACAGGTTCACCCGTTGGCCCGAAGTCACCCCCATGCGCGACATGTCCGCCGAAACTGTCGCCCGAACTTTCTACTCCACGTGGATTGCACGATTCGGATGTCCTCTCCGAATAACCACCGATCAGGGCCGTCAGTTTGAGTCCCACCTCATGACAGCTGTGAGCAATCTTTTCGGCATAAAACGCTGCAGAACCACGGCCTACAGGCCCCAGTGCAACGGAATCATAGAGCGCTGGCACCGTACCATCAAAGCCGCCATCATGTGCCACGAAAACCCCAACTGGCTAACCATCTTACCGACAATTCTGCTAGGGCTAAGAACGGCGCTCAAACAAGATCTGCAATGTTCGCCTGCCGAGATGACATACGGCTCGCAGCTGAGAATCCCTGGCGAATTCTTCTTTAGCGCGCAGACCGACGACGGGTACGAAGACCCAGCAACATTCGTCGGACTACTAAAAGAGCACATGAGAAAGTTGCAGCCGGTACCCGCAACAGCCCACGACAAGCGAAAAGTGTTCGTGCACCAGGAGTTGCAGAGATGTAGCCATGTCTTCTTAAGGGAAGACGCCGTGAAACGACCCTTACAGCAGCCGTACACAGGCCCCTACGAAGTCCTTGAAAGGCGAGAAAATAACGTCAAAATTGACGTCAACGGCAAGGCAGTCCTAGTTCACCTGGATCGCCTCAAACCAGCATTCTTGGCACAGGACGTCGCTGAACCCCAACCTCCACAAACCGTCCCTTTTTCGGCCAGCCGCGCCTCCAGGGAGGATAAGAGATCGACCCGACCTCCGATTAGATTTCGCGACTACATTCCGCATTGACAGCGTCCATGCACCTAGTGTAATGTAGCCACTGGAGGGGGAGTGATGTGGCGCCCTCTGGGGAGGGGACGTCAGTTCTCAAGTCCCGCAAAAACAAAACCGCGTGTCGCGTAATCAGCCTCCATTTGTTATTTTATATGGTTGTACGAATACCGTGTGTGAATAAACCTTGTGTAAAAGAGAAACGTATTTTAAGTACCTCTTAAACCTCCATATATTAATAATTTTTAAACTTATATCTCGCTTATGCTTAGTCTTACATGAAAAATGCAAATAACTATTTTGTAGAAAATTTTATCAGCTTTAATTTTAGTAAAAAGATAAAAATTGATATAAGTAACTGTTTTCCAGATATAAGCAAGAAACCAAAAAACTGTTACCTTAATTAAGCGTTTGCATGTAAGCAAATTTAGTAATATTAGTATTATTATTAATGTTATTGTTATTAATATGACGACTAAAGACGACTCTGAAACCTTTAGTGACCTTTATGTCTTCTCCTTTTTCCTCTACTAAAGTGTTAGACACAATTAATTTAGTTTAATTTTAGTTTTTCAAACATTTTATTTTAAAGCAAGTTATTGTTAAATATTATTTATATCCAACTCTATAACTCGCTTATGGTTGGTCCTACAAGAAAAATGCAAATAACTATTTTGTAAGAAATTTTATCAGCTTTAATTTTAGTAAAAAGATAAAAATTGATAGGAGTAACTGTTTTCGAGATATAAGCAAAAAACCAATAAGAAAACTGTAACTGTTACTGAACAAAAATGTAATTCAGTTTTCAATGTTTGAGACGATGACGAAAATGCAGCATTATTATTATTATTAATGTTATTGTTATTAATATGACGACTAAAAACGACTCTGAAGACTTTGGTGACTTTTATGTCTTCTCCTTTTATCTATACTAAAGTGTTAGACTCAATTAATTTAGTTTAATTTCGGTTTTTCAAACATTATATTTTAAAGCAAAGTTTTGTTAAAGATTATTTATATCCAACTCTATAACTCGCTTATGGTTGGTCTTACAAAAGAAATGAAAATAACTATTTTGTAGAAAATTTTATCAGCTTTAATTTTGAAAGAAAGATAAAAATTGATAGGAGTAATTATTTTCGAGATATAAGCAAAAAACCAAAGTAAAAACTGTTACAGTTACTGAACAAAAATGTAAGTTTTCGAGATATAAGCAAGAAACTGTTACCTTAATTAAGCGCTTGCATATAAGCAAATTTAGTACTATTAGTATTATTATTATTATTAATGTTATTGTTATTGATATGACGACTAAGAACGACTCTCAAGACTTTGGTGACTTTTATGTCACCTCCTTTTTCTTCTAATAAAGTATTGGACCCAATAAATTAAGTGTATTTTAAATCACAAGACATTTTCTGTTAAAGCACTTTTTTTTTAAATATTAATTATTTTTAAACTTATATCTCGCTTATGGTTAGTCCTACATAAAAAATGCAAATTACTATTTTGTAGGAAATTTTATTTTTTAGTTTTTCAAACATTTAATTTTAAAGCAAGTTTTTGTTAAATATTATTTATATCCAACTCTATAACTCGCTTATGGTTCGTCCTACAAGAAAAATGCAAATAACTATTTTGTAGGAAATTTTATCAGCTTTAACTTTGAAAGAAAGATAAAAATTGATAGAAATAATAGTTTTCGAGATATAAGCAAAAAACCAAAGTGAAAACTGTTACAGTTACTAAACAAAAATGTAATTCAGTTTTCAATGTTTGAGACGAAGACGAAAATGCAGCATTTAAAAACGACTCTGAAGACTTCTGTGACTTTCAAGTCACCTCCTTTTTCTTCTAATAATGTATTGGACCCAATAAATTAAGTGTATTTTAAATCACAAGACATTTTCTGTTAAAGCACTTTTTTTTTTAAATATTGATTATTTTCAAACTTATATCTCGCTTGTGGTTAGTCCTACATGAAAAATGCAAATAACTATTTTGTAGGAAATTTTATCAGCTTTAATTTTAGTAAACAGATAAAAATTGATAGGAGTAACTGTTTTCGAGATATAAGCAAGAAACCAAAAAACTGTTACCTTAATAATGCGCTTGCATATAAGCAAATTTAGTACTATTAGTATTATTATTATTGTTATTGTTATTAATATGACGACTAAAAACGGCTCTGAAGACTTTGGTGACTTTTATGTCTTCTCCTTTTTCCTATACTAAAGTGTTAGACACAATTAATTTAGTTTAGTTTCAGTATTTCAAACATTTTATTTTAAAGCAAATTTTTGTTAAATATTATTTATATCTATCTCTATAACTCGCTTATGCTTGGTCCTACAAGAAAAATACAAATAACTATTTTGTAGGAAATTTTATCAGCTTTAATTTTAGTAAAAAGATAAAAATTGATAGGAGTAACTGTTTTCGAGATATAAGCAAGAAACCAATAAACTGTTACCTTAATTAAGCGCTTGCATATAAGCAAATTTAGTACTAAAAACAACTCTGAAAACTTTGGTGATTTTTATGTCTTCTCCTTTTTCCTCTACTAAAGTGTTAGACCCAATTAATTTAGTTTAATATCGGTTTTTCAAACATTTTATTTTAAAGCAAATTTTTGTTAAAGATTATTTATATCCAACTCTTCAACTCGCTTATGGTTGGTCCTACAAAAAAATGGAAATAACTATTTTGTAGGAAATTTTATCAGCTTTAATTTTGAAAAAAAGATAAAAATTGATAGGAGTAACTGTTTTCGAGATATAAGCAAGAAACCAAAAAACTGTTACCTTAATAAAGCGCTTGCATCTAAGCAAATTTAGTGCTATTAGTATTATTATTATTAATGTTGTTGTTATTAATATGACGACTAAAGACGACTCTGAAACATTTAGTGACTTTTATGTCTTCTCCTTTTTCCTATACTAAAGTGTTAGACCCAATTAATTTAGTTTAATTTCGGTTTTTCAAACATTTTATTTTAAAGCAAACTTTTGTTAAAGATTATTTATATCCATCTCTATAACTCGCTTATGGTTGGTCTTTCAAAAGAAATGCAAACTATTTTGTAGGAAATTTTATCAGCTTTAATTTTGAAAGAAAGATAAAAATTGATAGGAGTAATTGTTTTCGAGATATAAGCAAAAAACCAAAGTGAAAACTGTTACAGTTACTGAACAAAAATGTAATTCAGTTTTCAATGTTTGAGACGAAGACGAAAATGCAGCATTTAAAAACGACTCTGAAGACTTCAGTGACTTTTATGTCACCTCCTTTTTCTTCTAATAGAGTATTGGTCCCAATAAATTAAGTGTATTTTAAATCACAAGACATTTTCTGTTAAAGCACTTTTTTTTTAAATATTAATTATTTTCAAACTTCTATCTCGCTTATGGTTAGTCTTACATGAAAAATGCAAATAACTATTTTGTAGAAAATTTTATCAGCTTTAATTTTAGTAAAAAGATAAAAATTGATATAAGTAACTGTTTTCGAGATATAAGCAAAAAAACAAAAAACTGTTACCTTAATTAAGCGTTTGCATGTAAGCAAATTTAGTACTATTAGTATTATTATTAATGTTATTGTTATTAATATGACGACTAAAGACGACTCTGAAACCTTTAGTGACCTTTATGTCTTCTCCTTTTTCCTCTACTAAAGTGTTAGACACAATTAATTTAGTTTAATTTTAGTTTTTCAAATATTTTATTTTAAAGCAAGTTTTTGTTAAATATTATTTATATTCAACCCTATAACTCGCTTATGGTTGGTCCTACAAGAAAAATACAAATAACCATTTTGTAGGAAATTTTATCAGCTTCAATTTTGAAAGAAAGATAAAAATTGATAGGAGTAACTGTTTTCGAGTTATAAGCAAAAAACCAATAAGAAAACTGTAACTGTTACTGAACAAAAATGTAATTCAGTTTTCAATGTTTGAGACGAAGACGAAAATGCAGCATTATTATTATTATTAATGTTGTTGTTATTAATATGACGACTAAAAACGACTCTGAAGACTTTGGTGACTTTTATGTCTTCTCCTTTTTCCTATACTAAAGTGTTAGACTCAATTAATTTAGTTTAATTTCGGTTTTTCAAACATTATATTTTAAAGCAAATTTTTGTTAAAGATTATTTATATCCAACTCTATAACTCGCTTATGGTTGGTCTTGCAAAAGAAATGCAAATAACTATTTTGTAGGAAATTTTATCAGCTTTAATTTTGAAAGAAAGATAAAAATTGATAGGAGTAAATGTTTTCGAGATATAAGCAAAAAACCAAAGTAAAAACTGTTACAGTTACTGAACAAAAATGTAAGTTTTCGAGATATAAGCAAGAAACTGTTACCTTAATTAAGCGCTTGCATACATTATATTTTAAAGCAAATTTTTGTTAAATATTATTTATATCTATCTCTATAACTCGCTTATGCTTGGTCCTACAAGAAAAATACAAATAACTATTTTGTAGGAAATTTTATCAGCTTTAATTTTAGTAAAAAGATAAAAATTGATAGGAGTAACTGTTTTCGAGATATAAGCAAGAAACCAAAGTAAAAACTGTTACAGTTACTGAACAAAAATGTAATTCAGTTTTCATTGTTTGAGACGAAGACAAAAATGCAGCATTTAAAAACGACTCTGAAGACATCAGCGACTTTTATGTCACCTCCTTTTTCTTCTAATATAGTATTGGACCCAATAAATTAAGTGTATTTTAAATCACAAGACATTTTCTGTTAAAGCACTTATTTTTTAAATATTAATAATTTTTAAACTTATATCTCGCTTATGCTTAGTCTTACATGAAAAATGCAAATAACTATTTTGTAGAAAATTTTATCAGCTTTAATTTTAGTAAAAAGATAAAAATTGATATAAGTAACTGTTTTCCAGATATAAGCAAGAAACCAGAAAACTGTTACCTTAATTAAGCGTTTGCATGTAAGCAAATTTAGTAATATTAGTATTATTATTAATGTTATTGTTATTAATATGACGACTAAAGACGACTCTGAAACCTTTAGTGACCTTTATGTCTTCTCCTTTTTCCTCTACTAAAGTGTTAGACACAATTAATTTAGTTTAATTTTAGTTTTTCAAACATTTTATTTTAAAGCAAGTTATTGTTAAATATTATTTATATCCAACTCTATAACTCGCTTATGGTTGGTCCTACAAGAAAAATGCAAATAACTATTTTGTAAGAAATTTTATCAGCTTTAATTTTAGTAAAAAGATAAAAATTGATAGGAGTAACTGTTTTCGAGATATAAGCAAAAAACCAATAAGAAAACTGTAACTGTTACTGAACAAAAATGTAATTCAGTTTCCAATGTTTGAGACGATGACGAAAATGCAGCATTATTATTATTATTAATGTTATTGTTATTAATATGACGACTAAAAACGACTCTGAAGACTTTGGTGACTTTTATGTCTTCTCCTTTTATCTATACTAAAGTGTTAGACTCAATTAATTTAGTTTAATTTCGGTTTTTCAAACATTATATTTTAAAGCAAAGTTTTGTTAAAGATTATTTATATCCAACTCTATAACTCGCTTATGGTTGGTCTTACAAAAGAAATGCAAATAACTATTTTGTAGAAAATTTTATCAGCTTTAATTTTGAAAGAAAGATAAAAATTGATAGGAGTAATTATTTTCGAGATATAAGCAAAAAACCAAAGTAAAAACTGTTACAGTTACTGAACAAAAATGTAAGTTTTCGAGATATAAGCAAGAAACTGTTACCTTAATTAAGCGCTTGCATATAAGCAAATTTAGTACTATTAGTATTATTATTATTATTATTAATGTTATTGTTATTGATATGACGACTAAGAACGACTCTCAAGACTTTGGTGACTTTTATGTCACCTCCTTTTTCTTCTAATAAAGTATTGGACCCAATAAATTAAGTGTATTTTAAATCACAAGACATTTTCTGTTAAAGCACTTTTTTTTTAAATATTACATATTTTTAAACTTATATCTCGCTTATGGTTAGTCCTACATAAAAAATGCAAATTACTATTTTGTAGGAAATTTTATTTTTTAGTTTTTCAAACATTTAATTTTAAAGCAAGTTTTTGTTAAATATTATTTATATCCAACTCTATAACTCGCTTATGGTTCGTCCTACAAGAAAAATGCAAATAACTATTTTGTAGGAAATTTTATCAGCTTTAACTTTGAAAGAAGGATAAAAATTGATAGAAATAATAGTTTTCGAGATATAAGCAAAAAACCAAAGTGAAAACTGTTACAGTTACTAAACAAAAATATAATTCAGTTTTCAATGTTTGAGACGAAGACGAAAATGCAGCATTTAAAAACGACTCTGAAGACTTCTGTGACTTTCAAGTCACCTCCTTTTTCTTCTAATAATGTATTGGACCCAATAAATTAAGTGTATTTTAAATCACAAGACATTTTCTGTTAAAGCACTTTTTTTTTAAATATTGATTATTTTCAAACTTATATCTCGCTTATGGTTAGTCCTACATAAAAAATGCAAATAACTATTTTGTAGGAAATTTTATCAGCTTTAATTTTAGTAAACAGATAAAAATTGATAGGAGTAACTGTTTTCGAGATATAAGCAAGAAACCAAAAAACTGTTACCTTAATAATGCGCTTGCATATAAGCAAATTTAGTACTATTAGTATTATTATAATTGTTATTGTTATTAATATGACGACTAAAAACGACTCTGAAGACTTTGGTGACTTTTATGTCTTCTCCTTTTTCCTATACTAAAGTGTTAGACACAATTAATTTAGTTTAGTTTCAGTATTTCAAACATTTTATTTTAAAGCAAATTTTTGTTAAATATTATTTATATCTATCTCTATAACTCGCTTATGCTTGGTCCTACAAGAAAAATACAAATAACTATTTTGTAGGAAATTTTATCAGCTTTAATTTTAGTAAAAAGATAAAAATTGATAGGAGTAACTGTTTTCGAGATATAAGCAAGAAACCAATAAACTGTTACCTTAATTAAGCGCTTGCATATAAGCAAATTTAGTACTAAAAACAACTCTGAAAACTTTGGTGATTTTTATGTCTTCTCCTTTTTTCTCTACTAAAGTGTTAGACCCAATTAATTTAGTTTAATATCGGTTTTTCAAACATTTTATTTTAAAGCAAATTTTTGTTAAAGATTATTTATATCCAACTCTTCAACTCGCTTATGGTTGGTCCTACAAAAAAATGGAAATAACTATTTTGTAGGAAATTTTATCAGCTTTAATTTTGAAAAAAAGATAAAAATTGATAGGAGTAACTGTTTTCGAGATATAAGCAAGAAACCAAAAAACTGTTACCTTAATAAAGCGCTTGCATCTAAGCAAATTTAGTGCTATTAGTATTATTATTATTAATGTTGTTGTTATTAATATGACGACTAAAGACGACTCTGAAACATTTAGTGACTTTTATGTCTTCTCCTTTTTCCTATACTAAAGTGTTAGACCCAATTAATTTAGTTTAATTTCGGTTTTTCAAACATTTTATTTTAAAGCAAACTTTTGTTAAAGATTATTTATATCCATCTCTATAACTCGCTTATGGTTGGTCTTTCAAAAGAAATGCAAACAACTATTTTGTAGGAAATTTTATCAGCTTTAATTTTGAAAGAAAGATAAAAATTGATAGGAGTAATTGTTTTCGAGATATAAGCAAAAAACCAAAGTGAAAACTGTTACAGTTACTGAACAAAAATGTAATTCAGTTTTCAATGTTTGAGACGAAGACGAAAATGCAGCATTTAAAAACGACTCTGAAGACTTCAGTGACTTTTATGTCACCTCCTTTTTCTTCTAATAGAGTATTGGTCCCAATAAATTAAGTGTATTTTAAATCACAAGACATTTTCTGTTAAAGCACTTTTTTTTTAAATATTAATTATTTTCAAACTTCTATCTCGCTTATGGTTAGTCCTACATAAAAAATGCAAATAACTATTTTGGAGGAAATTTTATCAGCTTTAATTTTAGTAAAAAGATAAAAATTGATAGGAGCAACTGTTTTCGAGATATAAGCAAGAAACTGTTACCTTAATTAAGCGCTTGCATATAAGCAAATTTAGTAATATTAGTATTATTATTATTAATGTTATTGTTATTAATAGGACGACTAAAGACGACTCTGAAACATTTAGTGACTTTTATGTCTTCTCCTTTTTCCTCTACTAAAGTGTTAGACACAATTAATTTAGTTTAATTCTGGTTTTTCAAGCATTTTATTTTAAAGCAAATTTTTGTTAAATATTATTTATATCCAACTCTATAACTCGTTTATGCTTGGTCCTACATGAAAAATGTAAATAACTATTTTGTTGGAAATTTTATCAGCTTTAATTTTAAAAGAAAGATAAAATTTGATAGGAGTAACTGTTTTCGAGATATAAGCAAAAAACCAATAAGAAAACTGTAACTGTTACTGAACAAAAATGTAACTCAGTTTTCAATGTTTGAGACGAAGACAAAAATGCAGCATTTAAAAACGACTCTGAAGACGTCAGTGACTTTTATGTCACCTCCTTTTTCTTCTAATAAACTATTGGACCCAATAAATTAAGTGTATTTTAAATCACAAGACATTTTCTGTTAAAGCAATTTTTTTTTAAATATTAATTATTTTCAAACTTATATCTCGCTTATGGTTAGTCCTACATGAAAAATGCAAATAACTATTTTGTAGGAAATTTTATCAGCTTTAATTTTAGTGAAAAGATTAAAATTGATAGGAGTAACTGTTTTCGAGATATAATCAAGCAACCAAAAAACTGTTACCTTAATTAAGCGTTTGCATATAAGCAAATTTAGTACTATTAGTATTATTATTATTAATGTTACTGTTATTAATATGACGATTAAAAACGACTCTGAAGACTTTGGTGACTTTTGCGTCTCCTCCTTTTTTCTCTACTAAAGTGTTAGACCCAATTAATTTAGTTTAATTCCGGTTTTTCAAGCATTTTATTTTAAAGCAAATTTTTGTTAAATATTATTTATATCCAACTCTATAACTCGTTTATGCGTGGTTCTACAAGAAAAATGCAAATAATTACTTTGTTGGAAATTTTATCAGCTTTAATTTTGAAAGAAAGATAAAATTTGATAGGAGTAACTGTTTTCGAGATATAAGCAAAAAACCAATAAGAAAACTGTAACTCAGTGACTTTTATGTCACCTTCTTTTTCTTCTAATAAAGTATTGGACCCAATAAATTAAGTGTATTTTAAATCACAAAACATTCTCTGTTAAAACACTTTTTTTTAATTATTAATTATTTAACTTATATCTCGCTTATGGTTAGTTCTACATGAAAAATGCAAATAACTATTTTGTAGGAAATTTTATCACCTTTAATTTTGGTGAAAAAGTAAAAATTGATAGGAGTAACTGTTTTCGAGATATAAGCAAAAAACAAAAAAACTGTTACCTTAATTAAGCGCTTGCATATAAGCAAATTTAGTACTACTAGTATTGTTATTATAAATGTTATTGTTATTAATATGACGACTAAAGACAACTCTAAGACTTTTGTGACTTTTATGTCTTCTCCTTTTTCCTCTACTAAAGTGTTAGACACAATTAATTTAGTTTAATTTCAGTTTTTCAAACATTTTATTTTAAAGCTAATTTTTGTTAAATATTCAAAACTATAAAATGGCTTAGATTGCCTAAAAACACAGATCACACATGATCTTTTGCATAGAAATGAGAAAACGCTCATGTAACACACAAAATAAACTCCATTTTTCCTTATTAAAAGTATTATTATTATTATCATTACTTTTGTTACTATTACTATTATTATTATTATTATTAATATTATTATTATTATTATTATTATTATTATTATTATTATTATTATTATTATTATTATTATTATTATTATTATTATTATTATTATTAACTTTTGTATAGTAAATGTTTTTATACCAGTTTTAAAATGAGTTATTAATTTTAGACAATTTCTTGCCTAAAAACACAGATCACAGATGATTTCTTGCATAGAAATGAGAAAACACTCATATAACACACAAAATAAGCTTCATTTTTGCTTAGAAAACTAAGCTTACTTTTATTACTATTATTATTATTATTATTATTAATATTATTGTTATTATTATTATTATTATTATTAATATTATTATTATTGATATTATTATTATTATTAATTATATTATTATTATTATTATTATTAACTTTTGTATAGTAAATGTTTTTATACCAGTTTTAAAATGAGTTATTAATTTTAGACAATTTCTTGCCTAAAAACACAAATCACAGATGATCTCTTGCATGGAAATGAGAAAACGCTCATATAACACACAAAATAAGCTTCATTTTTGCTTAGAAAACTAAGCTTACTTTTATTACTATTATTATTTTTATTATTATTATTATTATTATTACTATTATTATTATTATTGATATTATTATTATTATTATTATTAACTTTTGTATAGTAAATGTTTTTATACCAGTTTTAAAATGAGTTATTAATTTTAGACAATTTCTTGCCTAAAAACACAGATCACAGATGATTTCTTGCATAGAAATGAGAAAACGCTCATATAACACACAAAATAAGCTTCATTTTTGCTTAGAAAACTAAGCTTATTTTTATTATTATTATTATTATTATTATTATTATTATTATTATTATTATTATTATTATTATTATTATTATTGTTATTATTATTATTATTATTACTATTATTAAAAACTTATATTAAACAGACAGAAAACGTCGTATTCTGACACATAAAAACGAATTACGTTAAAGACTTGACGAGAACGGCGTATCTCGGACTCTTATAGGAATCTTATAGGGTCAAAAAGTATCAGTTTGGATTAAAACAAATTATTTTTGTTGACTCTCAGTCTGAATTGTTCATCAGTTCAAACAAAAACGGCTTATTTTAGACGATCTTTTGCTTTGAACAAGAAAACTTACATCGAACAGACTAAAAACGTATTAATCTGGCATAAAAGAGCAATTTATGTATCACTTTGGATAAAGGCAGCTAATCCTTTTCGTTTCATTGCCTAAAATAGACAAAATTGTTAAAAAATCTAACAAAAACGCTGTATTCTAGCACAAAATACTAATTACATTATAGTTTCGACGAGAATACCTTATTTGGAATGATTCTATGCTTCCAAACGAGTAAATTTTTATTAAGCAGATGCCAAACATCATGTTTTGTCCTATAAAGACATTTTATATTGCAGTTTGTATTAAAACAAAATATTTTCGTTGATTCTTTGTTAGAAGCAGCAAACCTAACATTAAAGAATCTGAAAACTTTGTATTCGGACACAAACCACCGAATTTTGTAGCAGTTTAGACAAAAACGGTTGATTTTCGACAATATTTTGCTTTCAACAAGAAAACTTATATCAAACTGACTAAAAACGTCTTATTTTAGCACAAAACAAAAGATTTGCGTTATAGTCTTAAAGCTGATTCATGCCACAGTTTGGATAAAAACCAAATATTTTTGTTAATTCATTGTTACAAACAAGAAACCTTACATCAAAGAAACTGAAAACCCCTTATTCAGGCACAGAAATTCGAATTACGTTTCAGTCTGGACAAAAACTGCTTATTTTAGACGATCCTTTGTTTTGAACACGAAAACTTACATTAAAAAGATTAAAAACGTCTTATTCTGGCTGAAAACTGCAAATTATATATTACTCTAGATAAAAACAATTTATCCTGATTACTCCTTTGCTTAGAATAGAGCAAACTTGTATAAAACTTGATGAAAACTTTAAATTTTGTCTCAAAGAAATAATTTACATTATAGTTTTGACCAGCACTGTTTATTTCAAACGAATTTATAATTCGAAACTAATGAACTTTTATGGGGCAGATGCAAAACCACATATTACCATATAAAGCGTTGTTTTAAAGCAAAGTATTACCTTTTGCAACAAGAAATTTCACGTCAAAGAAACTGAAAACTTCGTATCCATGCATAAATATCGAATTACGTATCAGTTTAGGCAAATACAGCTTATTTTAAACGATTCCTTGCTATAAACAAGAAAAATTTTATCAAGCTAATTGAAAACGTCTTATTCTCGAAAATAAGAGCAAATTATGTATCAGTTTTAACAAAAGTGGATTACTCTGTTTGATTCTATGCTTAGAGTAGAGTAAACTACTATAAAACGTAAAGAAAACTCTATATTCAAGCTCAAAAGAACAAATTACGTTACAGTTTTGGCAAAAAAAAATATTTCGGACAATTACATACTTCGAAGTAAGCAAACTTTAATTGAACAAGTGCAAAAGCTAATACTTTGCTTTAAAATAACGATTTATGTGGTAATATGGTATTTTGCATCTGTCCTATAAAAGTTTACTCGTGTCGCTCCATTGAATCATTCGAAATAAATTATTTTGACACAACAACAACGAAAATAATTTGTTTTTGTTTAAACTGTATCATAAGTCGCTTTTATAAAACGAACTAAGACGTTTGGCATTTGTTTAGTGAAAGTTTTCTCGTTTGGGGGCATAAATTCGTTTGAAATTAACAGTTCTGGTCAAAACTATAACGTAAATTATTTCTTTGAGACGAAATTTAAAGTTTTCATTAAGTTTTATACAAGTTTGCTCTATTCTAAGCAAAGGAGTAATCAGGATAAACTGCTTTTATCCAAAGTAATACATAATTTGCAGTTTTGAGCCAGAATAAGACGTTTTTAATCATTTTAATGTAAGTTTTCGTATTCAAAAGAAAGAATCGTCTTAAATAAGCAATTTGTGTCTAGACTGAAACGTAATTTGATTTTCTGAGCCTGAATAAGAGGTTTTCAGTTTCTTTGATGTAAAGTTTCTTGTTTGTAACAATGAATAAACGAAAATCATTGGTTTTAATCCAAACTGTGACATAAATCGTTTTTTAAAGGTGAAATCAGACGTTCTGCCTCTGTTCTGTGAAAGTATACTGGTTTCAAAGCATAGAATCGTTTGAAATCAACAGTTCTCGTCAAGACTATAACGCAAATCTTTAAAGTGATACAAAGAAATAATTTACGTTATAGTTTTGACCAGAACTGTTAATTTCAAACGATTTTATGCCCCCAAACGAGAAAACTTTCACTAAACAGATGCCAAACGTCTTAGTTCGTTTTATAAAAGCGACTTATGTTACAGTTTAAACAAAAACAAATTATTTTCGTTGTTGTTGTGTCAAAATAATTTATTTCGAATGATTCAATGGAGCGAAACGAGTAAACTTTTATAGGACAGATGCAAAATACCATATTACCACATAAATCGTTATTTTAAAGCAAAGTATTAGCTTTTGCACTTGTTCAATTAAAGTTTGCTTACTTCGAAGTATGTAATCGTCGGAAATATTTTTTTTTTGCCAAAACTATAACGTAATTTGTTCTTTTGAGCTTGAATATAGAGTTTTCATTACGTTTTATAGTAGTTTACTCTACTCTAAGCATAGAATCAAACAGAGTAATCCGCTTTTGTTAAAACTGATACATAATTTGCTCTTATTTTTGAGAATAAGACGTTTTCAATATGCTTGATAAAATTTTTCTTGTTTATAGCAAGGAATCGTTTAAAATAAGCTGTATTTGCCTAAACTGATACGTAATTCGATATTTATGCATGGATACGAAGTTTTCAGTTTCTTTGACGTGAAATTTCTTGTTGCAAAAGGTAATACTTTGCTTTAAAACAACGCTTTATATGGTAATATGTGGTTTTGCATCTGCCCCATAAAAGTTCATTAGTTTCGAATCATAAATTCGTTTGAAATAAACAGTGCTAGTCAAAACTATAACGCAAATTATTTCTTTGAGACGAAATTTAAAGTTTTCATTAAGTTTTATACAAGTTTACTCTATTCTAAGTAAAGGAGTAATCAGGATAAATTGCTTTTATCTAGAGTAATATATAATTTTCAGTTTTCAGCCAGAATAAGACGTTTTTAATCTTTTTAATGTAAGTTTTCGTTTTCAAGACAAAGGATCGTCTAAAATAAGCAGTTTTTGTCCAGACTGAAACGTAATTCGAATTTCTGTGCCTGAATAAGGGGTTTTCAGTTTCTTTGATGTTAGGTTTCTTGTTTGTAACAATGAATTAACAAAAATAATTGGTTTTTATCCAAACTGTGGCATGAATCAGCTTTAAGACTATAACGCAAATCTTTTGTTTTGTGCTAAAATAAGACGTTTTTAGTCAGTTTGATATAAGTTTTCTTGTTCAAAGCAAAATATTGTCGAAAATCAACCGTTTTTGTCTAAACTGATACAAAATTCGGTGGTTTGTGTCCGAATACATAGTTTTCAGATTCTTTAATGTTAGGTTTGCTGCTTCTAACAAAGAATCAACGAAAATATTTTGTTTTAATACAAACTGACTGCAATATAAAATGTCTTTATAGGACAAAACATGATGTTTGGCATCTGTTTAATAAAAATTTACTCGTTTGGAAGCATAGAATCATTCCAAATAAGCTATTCTCGTCGGAACTATAATGTAATTAGTATTTTGTGCTAGAATACAGCGTTTTTGTTAGATTTATTAACAATTTTGTCTATTTTAAGCAATGAAACGAATAGGATTAGCTGCCTGTATCTAAAGTGATACATAAATTGCTCTTTTATGCCAGATTAATACGTTTTTAGTCTGTTCTATGTAAGTTTTCTTGTTCAAAGCAAAAGATCGTCTAACATAAGCCGTTTTTGTTTGAACTGATGAACAATTCAGACAGAGTCAACAAAAATAATTTATTTTAATCCAAACTGATACTATTTGACCCTATAAGAGTCCTATAAGAGTCCGAGATACGCCGTTCTTGTCAAGTCTATAACGTAATTCGTTTTTTTGTGTCAGAATACGTTTTCTGTCTGTTTAATATAAGTTTTTAATAATAATAATAATAATAATAATAATAATAATAATAATAATAATAATAATAATAATAATAATAATAATAATAATAATAATAATGATAATAATACTTATAATAATGAATTTCTTTCTAAATTAAAGCTTTGTTTTTCTAAGCAAAAATGATGCTTATTTTGTGTTATCTGAGCGTTTTCTCATTTCTATGCAAGAGATCATCTGTGATCTGTGTTTTTAGGCAAGAAATTGTCTAAAATTAATAACTCATTTTAAAACTGGTATAAAAACATTTACTATACAAAAGTTATAATCGGTTTTTAATAATAATATTAATAATAATAATAATAATAATAATAATAATAACAATAATAATAATATTAATAATAATAATAAAAATAATAATAATAGTAATAAAAGTAAGCTTAGTTTTCTAAGCAAAAATGAAGCTTATTTTGTGTGTTATATGAGCGTTTTCTCATTTCTATGCAAGAGATCATCTGTGATCTGTGTTTTTAGGCAAGAAATTGAATAAAATTAATAACTCATTTTAAAACTGATATAAAAACATTTACTATACAAAAGTTAATAATAATAATAGTAATAATGATAATAATACTTATAATAACGAATTTCTTTCTAAATCAAAGCTTAGTTTTTCTAAGCAAAAATGAAGCTTATTTTGTGTTATCTGAGCGTTTTCTCATTTCTATGCAAGAGATCATCTGTGATCTGTGTTTTTAGGCAAGAAATTGTCTAAAATTAATAACTCATTTTAAAACTGGTATAAAAACATTTACTATACAAAAGTTATAATCGGTTTTTAATAATAATAATAATAATAGTAATAATAATAATAAAAATAATAGTAATAATAATAATAATAGTAGTAATAAAAGTAAGCTTAGTTTTCTAAGCAAAAATAAAGCTTATTTTGTGTTATATGAGCGTTTTCTCATTACTATGCAAAAGATCATGTGTGATCTGTGTTTTTAGGCAATCTAAGCCATTTTATAGTTTTTAATATTTAACAAAAATTAGCTTTAAAATAAAATGTTTGAAAAACTGAAATTAAACTAAATTAATTGTGTCTAACACTTTAGTAGAGGAAAAAGGAGGAGACATAAAAGTCACAAAAGTCTTAGAGTTGTCTTTAGTCGTTATATTAATAACAATAACATTTATAATAACAATACTAGTAGTACTAAATTTGCTTATATGCAAGCGCTTAATTAAGGTAACAGTTTTTTTGTTTTTTGCTTATATCTCGAAAACAGTTACTCCTATCAATTTTTACTTTTTCACCAAAATTAAAGGTGATAAAATTTTCTACAAAATAGTTATTTGCATTTTTCATGTAGAACTAACCATAAGCGAGATATAAGTTAAATAATTAATAATTAAAAAAAAGTGTTTTAACAGAAAATGTCTTGTCATTTAAAATACACTTAATTTATTGGGTCCAATACTTTATTAGAAGAAAAAGAAGGTGACATAAAAGTCACTGAAGTCTTCAGAGTCGTTTTTAAATGCTGCATTTTTGTCTTTGTCTCAAACATTGAAAACTGAATTACATTTTTGTTCAGTAACAGTTACAGTTTTCTTATTGGTTTTTTGCTTATATCTCGAAAACAGTTACTCCTATCAATTTTTATCTTTCTTTCAAAATTAAAGCTGATAAAATTTCCTACAAAATAGTTATTTGCGTTTTTTTGTAGGACCAACCATAAGCGAGTTATAGAGTTGGATATAAATAATCTTTAACAAAAATTTGCTTTAAAATAAAATGTTTGAAAAACCGATATTAAACTAAATTAATTCAGTCTAACACTTTAGTTGAGGAAAAAGGAGAAGACATAAAAGTCACCAAAGTCTTCAGAGTTGTTTTTAGTACTAAATTTGCTTATATGCAAGCGCTTAATTAAGGTAACAGTTTTTTGGTTTCTTGCTTATATCTCGAAAACAGTTACTTCTATCAATTTTTATCTTTTTACTAAAATTAAAGCTGATAAAATTTCCTACAAAATAGTAATTTGCATTTTTCATGTAGGACTAACCTTAAGCGAGATATAAGTTTGAAAATAATTAATATTTAAAAAAAAAGTGCTTTAACAGAAAATGTCTTGTGATTAAAAATACACTTAATTTAAAGAGTCCAATACTTTATTAGAAGAAAAAGGAGGTGACATAAAAGTCACTGAAGTCTTCATAGTCGATTTTAAATGCTGTATTTTCGTCTTTGTCTCAAACATTGAAAACTGAATTAGATTTTTGTTCAGTAACAGTTACAGTTTTCTTATTGGTTTTTTGCTTATATCTCGAAAACAGTTACTCCTATCAATTTTTATCTTTCTTTCAAAATTAAAGCTGATAAAATTTCCTACAAAATAGTTATTTGCATTTTTCATGTAGAACTAACCATAAACGAGATATAAGTTTGAAAATAATTAATAATTAAAAAAAAATGTGCTTTAACAGAAAATGTCTTGTGATTTAAAATACACTTAATTTATTGGGTCAAATATTTAATTAGTAGACAAAAGAGGTGACAGTAAATGCTGCATTTTCGTCTTCGTATTAAACATTGAAAACTAAATTACATTTTTGTTCAGTAACTGTTACAGTTTTCACTTTGGTTTTTTGCTTATATCTCGAAAATATTTACTCCTATCAATTTTTATCTTTCTTTCAAATTAAAACTGATAAAATTTCCTACAAAATAGTTTTTTGCATTTTTTTTGCATTTAATAATAATAATACTAAAAGTACTAAATTTGCTTATATGCAAACGCTTAATTAAGGTAACAGTTTTTTGGTTTTTTGCTTATATCTCGAAAACAGTTACTCCAATCAATTTTTATTATCTTTTTACTAAAATTGAAGCTGATAAAATTTCCTACAAAATCGTAGTTTGCATTTTTCATGTAGGACTAACCATAAGCGAGATATAAGTTTGAAAATAATTAATATTTAAAAAAAAGTGCTTTAACAGAAAATGCCTTGTGATTTAAAATACACTTAATTTAGTTGGCAAGCGCTTAATTAAGGTAACAGTTTTTTGGTTTCTTGCTTATATCTCGAAAACAGTTACTCCTATCAATTTTTATCTTTTTACTAAAATTAAAGCTGATAAAATTTTCTACAAAATAGTTATTTGCATTTTTCATGTAGGACTAACCATAAGCGAGATATAAGTTTGAAAATAATTAAAATTAAAAAAAAAGTGCTTCAACAGAAAATGTCTTGTGATTTAAAATACACTTAATTTATTGGGTCCAATACTTTATTAGAAGAAAAAAGAGGTGACATATAGGTCACTGAAGTCTTAATGTCGTTTGTAAATGCTGCATTTTCGTCATCGTCTTAAACATTGAAAACTGAATTACATTTTTGTTCAGTAACAGTTACAGTTTTCTTATTGGTTTTTTGCTTATATCTCGAAAACTGTTACTCCTATCAATTTTTATCTTTCTTTCAAAATTAAAGCTGATAAAATTTACTACAAAATCGTTATTTGCATTTTTCTTGTAGGACCAACCATAAGCGAGTTATAGAGTTGGATATAAATAATATTTAACAAAAATTTGCTTTAAAATATAATGTTTAAAAAACTGAAATTAAACTAAATTAATTGTGTCTAACACTTTAGTAGAGGAAAAAGGAGGAGACATAAAAGTCAATAAAGTCTTAGAGTTGTCTTTAGTCGTCATATTAATAACAATAACATTAATAATAACAATACTAGTAGTACTAAATTTGCTTATATGCAAGCGCTTAATTAAGGTAACAGTTTTTTTGTTTTTTGCTTATATCTCGAAAACAGTTACTTCTATCAATTTTTATCTTTCTTTCAAAATTAAAGCTGATAAAATTTACTACAAAATCGGTATTTGCATTTTTCTTGTAGGACCAACCATAAGCGAGTTATAGAGTTGGATATAATTAATATTTAACAAAAATTTGCTTTAAAATAAAATGTTTGAAAAACTGAAATTAAACTAAATTAAACTAACACTTTAGTAGAGGAAAAAGAAGATGACATAAAAGTCACTGAAGTTTTTAGAGTCGTTTGTAAATGCTGCATTTTCTTCTTCGACGACAGTTACTGAACAAAAATGTAATTCAGTTTTCAATGTTTGAGACGAAGACGAAAATGCAGCATTTACTGTCACCTCCTTTTTCTTCTAATTAAGTATTGGACCCAATAAATTAAGTGTATTTTAAATCACAAGACATTTTTTGTTAAAACACATTTTTTTTTTAATTATTAATTATTTTCAAACTTATATCTCGCTTATGGTTAGTTCTACATGAAAAATGCAAATAACTATTTTGTAGGAAATTTTATCACTTTTAATTTTGGTAAAAAGGTAAAAATTGATAGGAGTATCTGTTTTCGAGATATAAGCTAGAAACCAAAAAACTGTTACCTTAATTAAGCGCTTGCATATAAGCAAATTTAGTCCTATTAGTATTATTATTATTAATGTTATTGTTATTAATATGACGACTAAAAACGACTCTGAAGACTTTAGTGACCTTTATGTCGTCTCCTTTTTCCTATACTAAAGTGTTAGACTCAATTAATTTAGTTTAATTTCGGTTTTTCAAACATTTTATTTTAAAGCAAATTTTTGTTAAAGATTATTTATATCCAACTCTATATCTCGCTTATGGTTGGTCTTACAAAAGAAATGCAAATAACTATTTTGTAGGTAATTTTATCAGCTTTAATTTTGAAAAAACGATAAAAATTGATAGGAGTAATTGTTTTCGAGATATAAGCAAAAAACCAAAGTAAAAACTGTTACAGTTACTGAACAAAAATGTAATTCAGTTTTCAATGTTTGAGACGAAGACGAAAATGCAGCATTTAAAAACGACTCTGAAGACTTCAGCGACTTTTATGTTACCTCCTTTTTCTTCTAATAAAGTATTGGACCCAATAAATTAAGTGTATTATAAATCACAAGACATTTTCTGTTAAAGCACTTTTTTTTTAAATATTAATAATTTTTAAACTTATATCTCGCTTATGGTTAGTCTTACATGAAAAATGCAAACAACTATTTTGTAGAAAATTTTATCAGCTTTAATTTTAGTAAAAAGATAAAAATTGATATAAGTAACTATTTTCGAGATATAAGCAAGAAAGCAAAAAACTGTTACCTTAATTAAGCGTTTGGATGTAAGCAAATTTAGTACTATTAGTAGTTTTATTATTAATGTTATTGTTATTAATATGACGACTAAAGACGACTCTGAAACCTTTAGTGACATTTATGTCTTCTCCTTTTTCCTCTACTAAAGTGTTAGACACAATTAATTTAGTTTAATTTTAGTTTTTCAAACATTTTATTTTAAAGCAAGTTTTTGTTAAATATTATTTAGATCCAACTCTATAACTCGCTTATGGTTGGTCCTACAAGAAAAATGCAAATAACCATTTTGTAGGAAATTTTATCAGCTTTAATTTTGAAAGAAAGATAAAAATTGATAGGAGTAACTGATTTCGAGATATAAGCAAAAAACCAATCAGAAAACTGTAACTGTTACTGAACAAAAATGTAATTCAGTTTTCAATGTTTGAGACGAAGACGAAAATGCAGCATTATTATTATTATTAATGTTATTGTTATTAATATGACTACTAAAAACGACTCTGAAGACTTTGGTGACTTTTATGTCTTCTCCTTTTTCCTATACTAAAGTGTTAGACTCAATGAATTTAATTTAATTTCGGTTTTTCAAACATTATATTTTAAAGCAAATTTTTGTTAAAGATTATTTATATCCAACTCTATAACTCGCTTATGGTTGGTCTTACAAAAGAAATGCAAATAACTATTTTGTAGGAAATTTTATCAGCTTTAATTTTGAAAGAAAGATAAAAATTGATAGGAGTAATTGTTTTCGAGATATAAGCAAAAAACCAAAGTAAAAACTGTTAGAATTACTGAACAAAAATGTAATTCAGTTTTCAATGTTTGAGAGGAAGACGAAAATGCACCATTTAAAAACGACTCTGAAGACTTCAGCGACTTTTATGTTACCTCCTTTTTCTTCTAATAAAGTATTGGACCCAATAAATTAAGTGTATTTTAAATCACAAGACATTTTCTGTTGAAGCACTTTTTTTTAAATATTAATAATTTTTAAACTTATATCTCGCTTATGGTTAGTCTTACATGAAAAATGCAAATAACTATTTTGAAGGAAATTTTATCAGCTTTAATTTTAAAAGAAAGATAAAAATTGATAGGAGTAACTGTTTTCGAGAGATAAGCTAAAAACCAATAAGAAAACGGTAACTGTTACTGAACAAAAATGTAATTCAGTTTTCAATGTTTGAGACGAAGACGAAAATGCAGCATAAAAAATCGACTCTGAAGACTTCAGTGACTTATATGTCACCTCCATTTTCTTCTAATAAAGTATTGGACCTAATAAATTAAGTGTATTTTAAATCACAAAACATTTTCTGTTAAAGCACTTTTTTTTAAATATTAATTATTTTCAAACTTATATCTCGCTTATGGTTAGTCCTACATGAGAAATGCAAATAACTATTTTGTAGAAAATTTTATCAGCTTTAATTTTGAAAGAAAGATAGAAATTGATAGGAGTAATTGTTTTCGAGATATAAGCAAAAAACCAAAGTAAAAACTGTTACAGTTACTGAACAAAAATGTAATTCAGTTTTCAATGTTTGAGAGGAAGACGAAAATGCAGCATTTAAAAACGACTCTGAAGACTTCAGCGACTTTTATGTCACCTCCTTTTTTTTCTAATAAAGTATTGGACCCAATAAATTAAGTGTATTATAAATCACAAGACATTTTCTGTTAAAGCACTTTTTTTTTAAATATTAATAATTTTTAAACTTATATCTCGCTTATGGTTAGTCTTACATGAAAAATGCAAATAACTATTTTGTAGGAAATTTTATTAGCTTTAATTTTAAAAGAAAGATAAAAATTGATAGGAGTAACTGTTTTCGAGATATAAGCAAAAAACCAATAAGAAAACTGTAACTGTTACTGAACAAAAATGTAATTCAGTTTTCAATGTTTGAGACGAAGACAAAAATGCAGCATTTAAAATCGACTCTGAAAACTTCAGTGACTTTTATGTCACCTCCTTTTTCTTCTAATAAAGTATTGGACCCAATAAATTAAGTGTATTATAAATCACAAGACATTTTCTGTTAAAACACTTTTTTTTAATTATTAATTATTTTCAAACTTATATCTCGCTTATGGTTAGTTCTACATGAAAAATGCAAATAACTATTTTGTAGGAAATTTTATCACCTTTAATTTTGGTGAAAAAGTAAAAATTGATAGGAGTAACTGTTTTCGAGATATAAGCAAAAAACAAAAAAACTGTTACCTTAATTAAGCGCTTGCATATAAGCAAATTTAGTACTACTAGTATCGTCATTATAAATGTTATTGTTATTAATATGACGACTAAAGACAACTCTAAGTCTTTAGTGACTTTTATGTCTCCTCCTTTTTCCTCTACTAAAGTGTTAGACACAATTAATTTAGTTTAATTTCAGTTTTTCAAACATTTTATTTTAAAGCAAATTTTTGTTAATTATTAAAAACTATAAAATGGCTTAGATTGCCTAAAAACACACATCACACATGATCTTTTGCATAGAAATGAGAAAACGCTCATGTAACACACAAAATAAGCTCCATTTTTCCTTATTAAAAGTATTATTATTATTATTACTTTTGTTACTATTACTATTATTATTATTATTATTATTATTATTATTATTATTAACTTTTGTATAGTAAATGTTTTTATACCAGTTTTAAAATGAGTTATTAATTTTAGACAATTTCTTGCCTAAAAACACAGATCACAGATGATTTCTTGCATAGAAATCAGAAAACACTCATATAACACACAAAATAAGCTTCATTTTGGCTTAGAAAACTAAGCTTACTTTTATTACTATTATTATTATTTTTATTATTATTATTATTATTATTGTTTTTATTATTATTATTATTATTATTATTATTATTATGATTGTTATTATTATTATTATTATTATTATTATTATTATTATTATTATTATTATTATTATTATTATTATTATAATTATTATTATTAAAAACCGATTATAACTTTCATATAGTATTGTTTTTATACCAGTTTTAAAATGAGTGATTAATTTTAGCCAATTTCTTGCCTAAAAACTATAAAATGGCTAAGATTGCCTAAAAACACTGATCACACATGATCTTTTGCATAGAAATGAGAAAACGCTCATATAACACAAAATAAGCTTCATTTTTGCTTAGAAAACTAAGCTTACTTTTATTATTATTATTATCATTATTATTATTATTATTACTATTATTACTATTATTATTATTATTATTATTATTATTATTGTTATTATTATTATTATTATTATTATTATTATTATTATTATTATTATTATTATTATTATTATTATTATTATTATTGTTATTATTATTATTATTATTATTAAAAACTTATATTAAACAGACAGAAAACGTCGTATTCTGACACAAAAAAACGAATTACGTTATAGACTTGACGAGAACGGCGTATCTCGGACTCTTATAGGACTCTTATAGGGTCAAAAAGTATCAGTTTGGATTAAAATAAATTATTTTTGTTGACTCTCAGTCTGAATTGTTCATCAGTTCAAACAAAAACGGCTTATTTTAGACGATCTTTTGCTTTGAACAAGAAAACTTACATCGAACAGACTAAAAACGTATTAATCTGGCATAAAAGAGCAATTTATGTATCACTTTAGATAAAGGCAGCTAATCCTATTCGTTTCATTGCTTAAAATAGACAAAATTGTTAATAAATCTAACAAAAACGCTGTATTCTAGCACAAAATACTAATTACATTATAGTTTCGACGAGAATAGCTTATTTGAAATGATTCTATGCTTCCAAACGAGTAAATTTTTATTAAACAGATGCCAAACATCATGTTTTGTCCTATGGAGACATTTTATATTGCAGTTTGTATTAAAACAAAATATTTTCGTTGATTCTTTGTTAGAAGCAGCAAACCTAACATTAAAGAATCTGAAAACTTTGTATTCGGACACAAACCACCGAATTTTGTATCAGTTTAGACAAAAACGGTTGATTTTCGACAATATTTTGCTTTGAACAAGAAAACTTATATCAAACTGACTAAAAACGTCTTATTTTAGCACAAAACAAAAGATTTGCGTTATAGTCTTAAAGCTGATTCATGCCACAGTTTGGATAAAAACCAAATATTTTTGTTAATTCATTGTTACAAACAAGAAACCTTACATCAAAGAAACTGAAAACCCCTTATTCAGGCACAGAAATTCGAATTACGTTTCAGTCTGGACAAAAACTGCTTATTTTAGACGATCTTCTGTCTTGAACACGAAAACTTACATTAAAAAGATTAAAAACGTCTTTTTCTGGCTGAAAACTGCAAATTATATATTACTCTAGATAAAAGCAATTTATCCTGATTACTCCTTTACTTAGAATAGAGTAAACTTGTATAAAACTTAATGAAAACTTTAAATTTCGTCTCAAAGAAATAATTTACATTATAGTTTTGACCAGCACTGTTTATTTCAAACGAATTTATGATTCGAAACTAATGAACTTTTATGGGGCAGATGCAAAACCACATATTACCATATAAAGCGTTGTTTTAAAGCAAAGTATTACCTTTTGCAACAAGAAATTTCACTTCAAAGAAACTGAAAACTTCGTATCCATGCATAAATATCGAATTACGTATCAGTTTAAGCAAATACAGCTTATTTTAAACGATTCCTTGCTATAAACAAGAAAAATTTTATCAAGCATATTGAAAACGTCTTATTCTCGAAAATAAGAGCAAATTATGTATCAGTTTTAACAAAAGCGGATTACTCTGTTTGATTCTATGCTTAGAGTAGAGTAAACTACTATAAAACGTAATGAAAACTCTATATTCAAGCTCAAAAGAACAAATTACGTTATAGTTTTGGCAAAAAAAAATATTTCGGACGATTACATACTTCGAAGTAAGCAAACTTTAATTGAACAAGTGCAAAAGCTAATACTTTGCTTTAAAATAACGATTTATGTGGTAATATGGTATTTTGCATCTGTCCTATAAAAGTTTACTCGTTTCGCTCCATTGAATCATTCGAAATAAATTATTTTAACACAACAGCGAAAATAATTTGTTTTTGTTTAAACTGTTACATAAGTCGCTTTTATAAAACGAACTAAGACGTTTGGCATTTGTTTAGTGAAAGTTTTCTCGTTTGGGGGCATAAAATCGTTTGAAATTGAAAATGAAAGTTTTCATTAAATTTTATACAAGTTTACTCTATTCTAAGTAAAGGAGTAATCAGGATAAATTGCTTTTATCTAGAGTAATATATAATTTGCAGTTTTCAGCCAGAATAAGACGTTTTTAATCTTTTTAATGTAAGTTTTCGTGTTCAAAACAAAGGATCGTCTAAAATAAGCAGCTTTTGTCCAGACTGAAACGTAATTCGAATTTCTGTGCCTGAATAAGGGGTCTTCAGTTTCTTTGATGTAAGGTTTCTTGTTTGTAACAATGAATTAACAAAAATAATTGGTTTTTATCCAAACTGTGTCATGAATCAGCTTCAAGACTATAACGCAAATCTTTTGTTTTGTGCTAAAATAAGACGTTTTTAGTCAGTTTGATATAAATTTTCTTGTTCAGAGCAAAATATTGTCGAAAATCAACCGTTTTTGTCTAAACTGATACAAAATTCGGTGGTTTGTGTCCGAATACAAAGTTTTCAGATTCTTTAATGTTAGGTTTGCTGCTTCTAACAAAGAATCAACGAAAATATTTTGTTTTAATACAAACTGCAATATAAAATGTCTTTATAGGACAAAACATGATGTTTGGCATCTGTTTAATAAAAATTTACTCGTTTGGAAGCATAGAATCATTCCAAATAAGCTATTCTCGTCGAAACTATAATGTAATTAGTATTTTGTGCTAGAATACAGCGTTTTTGTTAGATTTATTAACAATTTCGTCTATTTTAAGCAATGAAACGAATAGGATTAGCTGCCTTTATCTAAAGTGATACATAAATTGCTCTTTTATGCCAGATTAATACGTTTTTAGTCTGTTCGATGTAAGTTTTCTTGTTCAAAGCAAAATATCGTCTAAAATAAGCCGTTTTTGTTTGAACTGATGAACAATTCAGACTGAGAGTCAACAAAAATAATTTATTTTAATCCAAACTGATACTTTTTGACCCTATAAGAGTCCTATAAGAGTCCGAGATACGCCGTTCTCGTCAAGTCTATAACGTAATTCGTTTTTTTGTGTCAGAATTCGACGTTTTCTGTCTGTTTAATATAAGTTTTTAATAATAATAATAATAATAACAATAATAATAACAATAATAATAATAATAATAATAATAATAATAATAATAATAATAATAATAATAATAATAATAAAAATAATAATAGTAATAAAAGTAAGCTTAGTTTTCTAAGCAAACATGAAGCTCTTTTTGTGTTATATGAGCGTTTTCTCATTTCTATGCAAGAAATCATCTGTGATCTGTGTTTTTAGGCAAGAAATTGTCTAAAATTAATAACTCTTTTAAAACTGGTATAAAAACATTTACTATACAAAAGTTAATAATAATAATAATAATAATAATAATAGTAATAAAAAATAATAATAATAATAATAATAATAATAATAATAATAATAATAATGATAATAATACTTATAATAATGAATTTCTTTCTAAATTAAAGCTTAGTTTTTCTAAGCAAAAATGATGCTTATTTTGTGTTATCTGAGCGTTTTCTCATTTCTATGCAAGAGATCATCTGTGATCTGTGTTTTTAGGCAATCTAAGCCATTGTATAGTTTTTAGGCAAGAAATTGGCTAAAATTAATCACTCATTTTAAAACTGGTATAAAAACAATACTATACAAAAGTTATAATCGGTTTTTAATAATAATAATAATAATAATAATAATAATAATAATAATAATAATAATAATAATAATAATAATAATAATAATAATAATAATAATAATAATAATAATAATAATAATAATAATAATAATAATAATAATAATAATAATAATAACAATAATAATAATAATAATAATAATTAAAATAATAATAATAGTAATAAAAGTAAGCTTAGTTTTCTAAGCAAAAATGAAGCTTATTTTGTGTGTTATATGAGTGTTTTCTCATTTCTATGCAAGAAATCATCTGTGATCTGTGTTTTTAGGCAAGAAATTGTCTAAAATTAATAACTCATTTTAAAACTGGTATAAAAACATTTACTATACAAAAGTTAATAATAATAATAATAATAATAATAATAATAATAGTAATAAAAGAAATAATAATAATAAAAATAATAATAATAATAATAATAATAATAATAATAATAATGATAATAATACTTATAATAATGAATTTCTTTCTAAATTAAAGCTTAGTTTTTCTAAGCAAAAATGATGCTTATTTTGTGTTATCTGAGCGTTTTCTCATTTCTATGCAAGAGATCATCTGTGATCTGTGTTTTTAGGCAAGAAATTGTCTAAAATTAATAACTCATTTTAAAACTGGTATAAAAACATTTACTATACAAAAGTTATAATCAGTTTTTAATAATAATAATATTAATAATAATAATAATAATAATAATAATAATAATAATAATAATAATAATAATAGTAATAATAATAATAATAATAATAATAAAAATAATAATAATAGTAGTAATAAAAGTAAGCTTAGTTTTCTAAGCAAAAATGAAGCTTATTTTGTGTTATATGAGCGTTTTCTCATTTCTATGCAAAAGATCATGTGTGATGTGTGTTTTTAGGCAATCTAAGCCATTTTATAGTTTTTAATTTTTAACAAAAATTTGCTTTAAAATAAAATGTTTGAAAAACTGAAATTAAACTAAATTAATTGTGTCTAACACTTTAGTAGAGGAAAAAGGAGGAGACATAAAAGTCACTAAAGTCTTAGAGTTGTCTTTAGTCGTCATATTAATAACAATAACATTTATAATAACAATACTAGTAGTACTAAATTTGCTTATATGCAAGCGCTTAATTAAAGTAACAGTTTTTTTGTTTTTTGCTTATATCTCGAAAACAGTTACTCCTATCAATTTTTATCTTTCTTTCAAAATTAAAGCTGATAAAATTTCCTACAAAATAGTTATTTGCATTTTTCATGTAGAACTAACCATAAACGAGATATAAGTTTGAAAATAATTAATAATTAAAAAAAAAATGTGCTTTAACAGAAAATGTCTTGTGATTTAAAATACACTTAATTTATTGGGTCCAATATTTAATTAGTAGACAAAAGAGGTGACAGTAAATGCTGCATTTTCGTCTTCGTATTAAACATTGAAAACTAAATTACATTTTTGTTCAGTAACTGTTACAGTTTTCACTTTGGTTTTTTGCTTATATCTCGAAAATATTTACTCCTATCAATTTTTATCTTTCTTTCAAATTAAAACTGATAAAATTTCCTACAAAATAGTTTTTTGCATTTTTTTTGCATTTAATAATAATAATACTAAAAGTACTAAATTTGCTTATATGCAAACGCTTAATTAAGGTAACAGTTTTTTGGTTTTTTGCTTATATCTCGAAAACAGTTACTCCAATCAATTTTTATTATCTTTTTACTAAAATTGAAGCTGATAAAATTTCCTACAAAATCGTAGTTTGCATTTTTCATGTAGGACTAACCATAAGCGAGATATAAGTTTGAAAATAATTAATATTTAAAAAAAAGTGCTTTAACAGAAAATGCCTTGTGATTTAAAATACACTTAATTTAGTTGGCAAGCGCTTAATTAAGGTAACAGTTTTTTGGTTTCTTGCTTATATCTCGAAAACAGTTACTCCTATCAATTTTTATCTTTTTACTAAAATTAAAGCTGATAAAATTTTCTACAAAATAGTTATTTGCATTTTTCATGTAGGACTAACCATAAGCGAGATATAAGTTTGAAAATAATTAAAATTAAAAAAAAAGTGCTTCAACAGAAAATGTCTTGTGATTTAAAATACACTTAATTTATTGGGTCCAATACTTTATTAGAAGAAAAAAGAGGTGACATATAGGTCACTGAAGTCTTAATGTCGTTTGTAAATGCTGCATTTTCGTCATCGTCTTAAACATTGAAAACTGAATTACATTTTTGTTCAGTAACAGTTACAGTTTTCTTATTGGTTTTTTGCTTATATCTCGAAAACTGTTACTCCTATCAATTTTTATCTTTCTTTCAAAATTAAAGCTGATAAAATTTACTACAAAATCGTTATTTGCATTTTTCTTGTAGGACCAACCATAAGCGAGTTATAGAGTTGGATATAAATAATATTTAACAAAAATTTGCTTTAAAATATAATGTTTAAAAAACTGAAATTAAACTAAATTAATTGTGTCTAACACTTTAGTAGAGGAAAAAGGAGGAGACATAAAAGTCAATAAAGTCTTAGAGTTGTCTTTAGTCGTCATATTAATAACAATAACATTAATAATAACAATACTAGTAGTACTAAATTTGCTTATATGCAAGCGCTTAATTAAGGTAACAGTTTTTTTGTTTTTTGCTTATATCTCGAAAACAGTTACTTCTATCAATTTTTATCTTTCTTTCAAAATTAAAGCTGATAAAATTTACTACAAAATCGGTATTTGCATTTTTCTTGTAGGACCAACCATAAGCGAGTTATAGAGTTGGATATAATTAATATTTAACAAAAATTTGCTTTAAAATAAAATGTTTGAAAAACTGAAATTAAACTAAATTAAACTAACACTTTAGTAGAGGAAAAAGAAGATGACATAAAAGTCACTGAAGTTTTTAGAGTCGTTTGTAAATGCTGCATTTTCTTCTTCGACGACAGTTACTGAACAAAAATGTAATTCAGTTTTCAATGTTTGAGACGAAGACGAAAATGCAGCATTTACTGTCACCTCCTTTTTCTTCTAATTAAGTATTGGACCCAATAAATTAAGTGTATTTTAAATCACAAGACATTTTTTGTTAAAACACATTTTTTTTTTAATTATTAATTATTTTCAAACTTATATCTCGCTTATGGTTAGTTCTACATGAAAAATGCAAATAACTATTTTGTAGGAAATTTTATCACTTTTAATTTTGGTAAAAAGGTAAAAATTGATAGGAGTATCTGTTTTCGAGATATAAGCTAGAAACCAAAAAACTGTTACCTTAATTAAGCGCTTGCATATAAGCAAATTTAGTCCTATTAGTATTATTATTATTAATGTTATTGTTATTAATATGACGACTAAAAACGACTCTGAAGACTTTAGTGACCTTTATGTCGTCTCCTTTTTCCTATACTAAAGTGTTAGACTCAATTAATTTAGTTTAATTTCGGTTTTTCAAACATTTTATTTTAAAGCAAATTTTTGTTAAAGATTATTTATATCCAACTCTATATCTCGCTTATGGTTGGTCTTACAAAAGAAATGCAAATAACTATTTTGTAGGTAATTTTATCAGCTTTAATTTTGAAAAAACGATAAAAATTGATAGGAGTAATTGTTTTCGAGATATAAGCAAAAAACCAAAGTAAAAACTGTTACAGTTACTGAACAAAAATGTAATTCAGTTTTCAATGTTTGAGACGAAGACGAAAATGCAGCATTTAAAAACGACTCTGAAGACTTCAGCGACTTTTATGTTACCTCCTTTTTCTTCTAATAAAGTATTGGACCCAATAAATTAAGTGTATTATAAATCACAAGACATTTTCTGTTAAAGCACTTTTTTTTTAAATATTAATAATTTTTAAACTTATATCTCGCTTATGGTTAGTCTTACATGAAAAATGCAAACAACTATTTTGTAGAAAATTTTATCAGCTTTAATTTTAGTAAAAAGATAAAAATTGATATAAGTAACTATTTTCGAGATATAAGCAAGAAAGCAAAAAACTGTTACCTTAATTAAGCGTTTGGATGTAAGCAAATTTAGTACTATTAGTAGTTTTATTATTAATGTTATTGTTATTAATATGACGACTAAAGACGACTCTGAAACCTTTAGTGACATTTATGTCTTCTCCTTTTTCCTCTACTAAAGTGTTAGACACAATTAATTTAGTTTAATTTTAGTTTTTCAAACATTTTATTTTAAAGCAAGTTTTTGTTAAATATTATTTAGATCCAACTCTATAACTCGCTTATGGTTGGTCCTACAAGAAAAATGCAAATAACCATTTTGTAGGAAATTTTATCAGCTTTAATTTTGAAAGAAAGATAAAAATTGATAGGAGTAACTGATTTCGAGATATAAGCAAAAAACCAATCAGAAAACTGTAACTGTTACTGAACAAAAATGTAATTCAGTTTTCAATGTTTGAGACGAAGACGAAAATGCAGCATTATTATTATTATTAATGTTATTGTTATTAATATGACTACTAAAAACGACTCTGAAGACTTTGGTGACTTTTATGTCTTCTCCTTTTTCCTATACTAAAGTGTTAGACTCAATGAATTTAATTTAATTTCGGTTTTTCAAACATTATATTTTAAAGCAAATTTTTGTTAAAGATTATTTATATCCAACTCTATAACTCGCTTATGGTTGGTCTTACAAAAGAAATGCAAATAACTATTTTGTAGGAAATTTTATCAGCTTTAATTTTGAAAGAAAGATAAAAATTGATAGGAGTAATTGTTTTCGAGATATAAGCAAAAAACCAAAGTAAAAACTGTTAGAATTACTGAACAAAAATGTAATTCAGTTTTCAATGTTTGAGAGGAAGACGAAAATGCACCATTTAAAAACGACTCTGAAGACTTCAGCGACTTTTATGTCACCTCCTTTTTCTTCTAATAAAGTATTGGACCCAATAAATTAAGTGTATTTTAAATCACAAGACATTTTCTGTTGAAGCACTTTTTTTTAAATATTAATAATTTTTAAACTTATATCTCGCTTATGGTTAGTCTTACATGAAAAATGCAAATAACTATTTTGAAGGAAATTTTATCAGCTTTAATTTTAAAAGAAAGATAAAAATTGATAGGAGTAACTGTTTTCGAGAGATAAGCTAAAAACCAATAAGAAAACGGTAACTGTTACTGAACAAAAATGTAATTCAGTTTTCAATGTTTGAGACGAAGACGAAAATGCAGCATAAAAAATCGACTCTGAAGACTTCAGTGACTTATATGTCACCTCCATTTTCTTCTAATAAAGTATTGGACCTAATAAATTAAGTGTATTTTAAATCACAAAACATTTTCTGTTAAAGCACTTTTTTTTAAATATTAATTATTTTCAAACTTATATCTCGCTTATGGTTAGTCCTACATGAGAAATGCAAATAACTATTTTGTAGAAAATTTTATCAGCTTTAATTTTGAAAGAAAGATAGAAATTGATAGGAGTAATTGTTTTCGAGATATAAGCAAAAAACCAAAGTAAAAACTGTTACAGTTACTGAACAAAAATGTAATTCAGTTTTCAATGTTTGAGAGGAAGACGAAAATGCAGCATTTAAAAACGACTCTGAAGACTTCAGCGACTTTTATGTCACCTCCTTTTTTTTCTAATAAAGTATTGGACCCAATAAATTAAGTGTATTATAAATCACAAGACATTTTCTGTTAAAGCACTTTTTTTTTAAATATTAATAATTTTTAAACTTATATCTCGCTTATGGTTAGTCTTACATGAAAAATGCAAATAACTATTTTGTAGGAAATTTTATTAGCTTTAATTTTAAAAGAAAGATAAAAATTGATAGGAGTAACTGTTTTCGAGATATAAGCAAAAAACCAATAAGAAAACTGTAACTGTTACTGAACAAAAATGTAATTCAGTTTTCAATGTTTGAGACGAAGACAAAAATGCAGCATTTAAAATCGACTCTGAAAACTTCAGTGACTTTTATGTCACCTCCTTTTTCTTCTAATAAAGTATTGGACCCAATAAATTAAGTGTATTATAAATCACAAGACATTTTCTGTTAAAACACTTTTTTTTAATTATTAATTATTTTCAAACTTATATCTCGCTTATGGTTAGTTCTACATGAAAAATGCAAATAACTATTTTGTAGGAAATTTTATCACCTTTAATTTTGGTGAAAAAGTAAAAATTGATAGGAGTAACTGTTTTCGAGATATAAGCAAAAAACAAAAAAACTGTTACCTTAATTAAGCGCTTGCATATAAGCAAATTTAGTACTACTAGTATCGTCATTATAAATGTTATTGTTATTAATATGACGACTAAAGACAACTCTAAGTCTTTAGTGACTTTTATGTCTCCTCCTTTTTCCTCTACTAAAGTGTTAGACACAATTAATTTAGTTTAATTTCAGTTTTTCAAACATTTTATTTTAAAGCAAATTTTTGTTAATTATTAAAAACTATAAAATGGCTTAGATTGCCTAAAAACACACATCACACATGATCTTTTGCATAGAAATGAGAAAACGCTCATGTAACACACAAAATAAGCTCCATTTTTCCTTATTAAAAGTATTATTATTATTATTACTTTTGTTACTATTACTATTATTATTATTATTATTATTATTATTATTATTATTAACTTTTGTATAGTAAATGTTTTTATACCAGTTTTAAAATGAGTTATTAATTTTAGACAATTTCTTGCCTAAAAACACAGATCACAGATGATTTCTTGCATAGAAATCAGAAAACACTCATATAACACACAAAATAAGCTTCATTTTGGCTTAGAAAACTAAGCTTACTTTTATTACTATTATTATTATTTTTATTATTATTATTATTATTATTGTTTTTATTATTATTATTATTATTATTATTATTATTATGATTGTTATTATTATTATTATTATTATTATTATTATTATTATTATTATTATTATTATTATAATTATTATTATTAAAAACCGATTATAACTTTCATATAGTATTGTTTTTATACCAGTTTTAAAATGAGTGATTAATTTTAGCCAATTTCTTGCCTAAAAACTATAAAATGGCTAAGATTGCCTAAAAACACTGATCACACATGATCTTTTGCATAGAAATGAGAAAACGCTCATATAACACAAAATAAGCTTCATTTTTGCTTAGAAAACTAAGCTTACTTTTATTATTATTATTATCATTATTATTATTATTATTACTATTATTACTATTATTATTATTATTATTATTATTATTATTGTTATTATTATTATTATTATTATTATTATTATTATTATTATTATTATTATTATTATTATTATTATTATTATTATTATTATTATTATTATTATTATTGTTATTATTATTATTGTTATTATTATTATTATTATTATTAAAAACTTATATTAAACAGACAGAAAACGTCGTATTCTGACACAAAAAAACGAATTACGTTATAGACTTGACGAGAACGGCGTATCTCGGACTCTTATAGGACTCTTATAGGGTCAAAAAGTATCAGTTTGGATTAAAATAAATTATTTTTGTTGACTCTCAGTCTGAATTGTTCATCAGTTCAAACAAAAACGGCTTATTTTAGACGATCTTTTGCTTTGAACAAGAAAACTTACATCGAACAGACTAAAAACGTATTAATCTGGCATAAAAGAGCAATTTATGTATCACTTTAGATAAAGGCAGCTAATCCTATTCGTTTCATTGCTTAAAATAGACAAAATTGTTAATAAATCTAACAAAAACGCTGTATTCTAGCACAAAATACTAATTACATTATAGTTTCGACGAGAATAGCTTATTTGAAATGATTCTATGCTTCCAAACGAGTAAATTTTTATTAAACAGATGCCAAACATCATGTTTTGTCCTATGGAGACATTTTATATTGCAATTTGTATTAAAACAAAATATTTTCGTTGATTCTTTGTTAGAAGCAGCAAACCTAACATTAAAGAATCTGAAAACTTTGTATTCGGACACAAACCACCGAATTTTGTATCAGTTTAGACAAAAACGGTTGATTTTCGACAATATTTTGCTTTGAACAAGAAAACTTATATCAAACTGACTAAAAACGTCTTATTTTAGCACAAAACAAAAGATTTGCGTTATAGTCTTAAAGCTGATTCATGCCACAGTTTGGATAAAAACCAAATATTTTTGTTAATTCATTGTTACAAACAAGAAACCTTACATCAAAGAAACTGAAAACCCCTTATTCAGGCACAGAAATTCGAATTACGTTTCAGTCTGGACAAAAACTGCTTATTTTAGACGATCTTCTGTCTTGAACACGAAAACTTACATTAAAAAGATTAAAAACGTCTTTTTCTGGCTGAAAACTGCAAATTATATATTACTCTAGATAAAAGCAATTTATCCTGATTACTCCTTTACTTAGAATAGAGTAAACTTGTATAAAACTTAATGAAAACTTTAAATTTCGTCTCAAAGAAATAATTTACATTATAGTTTTGACCAGCACTGTTTATTTCAAACGAATTTATGATTCGAAACTAATGAACTTTTATGGGGCAGATGCAAAACCACATATTACCATATAAAGCGTTGTTTTAAAGCAAAGTATTACCTTTTGCAACAAGAAATTTCACTTCAAAGAAACTGAAAACTTCGTATCCATGCATAAATATCGAATTACGTATCAGTTTAAGCAAATACAGCTTATTTTAAACGATTCCTTGCTATAAACAAGAAAAATTTTATCAAGCATATTGAAAACGGCTTATTCTCGAAAATAAGAGCAAATTATGTATCAGTTTTAACAAAAGCGGATTACTCTGTTTGATTCTATGCTTAGAGTAGAGTAAACTACTATAAAACGTAATGAAAACTCTATATTCAAGCTCAAAAGAACAAATTACGTTATAGTTTTGGCAAAAAAAAATATTTCGGACGATTACATACTTCGAAGTAAGCAAACTTTAATTGAACAAGTGCAAAAGCTAATACTTTGCTTTAAAATAACGATTTATGTGGTAATATGGTATTTTGCATCTGTCCTATAAAAGTTTACTCGTTTCGCTCCATTGAATCATTCGAAATAAATTATTTTAACACAACAGCGAAAATAATTTGTTTTTGTTTAAACTGTTACATAAGTCGCTTTTATAAAACGAACTAAGACGTTTGGCATTTGTTTAGTGAAAGTTTTCTCGTTTGGGGGCATAAAATCGTTTGAAATTGAAAATGAAAGTTTTCATTAAATTTTATACAAGTTTACTCTATTCTAAGTAAAGGAGTAATCAGGATAAATTGCTTTTATCTAGAGTAATATATAATTTGCAGTTTTCAGCCAGAATAAGACGTTTTTAATCTTTTTAATGTAAGTTTTCGTGTTCAAAACAAAGGATCGTCTAAAATAAGCAGCTTTTGTCCAGACTGAAACGTAATTCGAATTTCTGTGCCTGAATAAGGGGTCTTCAGTTTCTTTGATGTAAGGTTTCTTGTTTGTAACAATGAATTAACAAAAATAATTGGTTTTTATCCAAACTGTGTCATGAATCAGCTTCAAGACTATAACGCAAATCTTTTGTTTTGTGCTAAAATAAGACGTTTTTAGTCAGTTTGATATAAATTTTCTTGTTCAAAGCAAAATATTGTCGAAAATCAACCGTTTTTGTCTAAACTGATACGAAATTCGGTGGTTTGTGTCCGAATACAAAGTTTTCAGATTCTTTAATGTTAGGTTTGCTGCTTCTAACAAAGAATCAACGAAAATATTTTGTTTTAATACAAACTGCAATATAAAATGTCTTTATAGGACAAAACATGATGTTTGGCATCTGTTTAATAAAAATTTACTCGTTTGGAAGCATAGAATCATTCCAAATAAGCTATTCTCGTCGAAACTATAATGTAATTAGTATTTTGTGCTAGAATACAGCGTTTTTGTTAGATTTATTAACAATTTCGTCTATTTTAAGCAATGAAACGAATAGGATTAGCTGCCTTTATCTAAAGTGATACATAAATTGCTCTTTTATGCCAGATTAATACGTTTTTAGTCTGTTCGATGTAAGTTTTCTTGTTCAAAGCAAAATATCGTCTAAAATAAGCCGTTTTTGTTTGAACTGATGAACAATTCAGACTGAGAGTCAACAAAAATAATTTATTTTAATCCAAACTGATACTTTTTGACCCTATAAGAGTCCTATAAGAGTCCGAGATACGCCGTTCTCGTCAAGTCTATAACGTAATTCGTTTTTTTGTGTCAGAATTCGACGTTTTCTGTCTGTTTAATATAAGTTTTTAATAATAATAATAATAATAACAATAATAATAACAATAATAATAATAATAATAATAATAATAATAATAATAATAATAATAATAATAATAATAATAATAATAATAATAATAATAATAAAAATAATAATAGTAATAAAAGTAAGCTTAGTTTTCTAAGCAAACATGAAGCTCTTTTTGTGTTATATGAGCGTTTTCTCATTTCTATGCAAGAAATCATCTGTGATCTGTGTTTTTAGGCAAGAAATTGTCTAAAATTAATAACTCTTTTAAAACTGGTATAAAAACATTTACTATACAAAAGTTAATAATAATAATAATAATAATAATAATAGTAATAAAAAATAATAATAATAATAATAATAATAATAATAATAATAATAATAATAATGATAATAATACTTATAATAATGAATTTCTTTCTAAATTAAAGCTTAGTTTTTCTAAGCAAAAATGATGCTTATTTTGTGTTATCTGAGCGTTTTCTCATTTCTATGCAAGAGATCATCTGTGATCTGTGTTTTTAGGCAAGAAATTGTCTAAATTAATATAACTCATTTTAAAACTGGTATAAAAACATTTACTATACAAAAGTTATAATCGGTTTTTAATAATAATAATATTAATAATAATAATAATAATAGTAATAATAAAAATAATAATAATAATAAAAATAATAATAATAGTAGTAATAAAAGTAAGCTTAGTTTTCTAAGCAAAAATGAAGCTTATTTTGTGTTATATGAGCGTTTTCTCATTTCTATGCAAAAAATCATGTGTGATCTGTGTTTTTAGGCAATCTAAGCCATTGTATAGTTTTTAGGCAAGAAATTGGCTAAAATTAATCACTCATTTTAAAACTGGTATAAAAACAATACTATACAAAAGTTATAATCGGTTTTTAATAATAATAATAATAATAATAATAATAATAATAATAATAATAATAATAATAATAATAATAATAATAATAATAATAATAATAATAATAATAATAATAATAACAATAATAATAATAATAATAATAATTAAAATAATAATAATAGTAATAAAAGTAAGCTTAGTTTTCTAAGCAAAAATGAAGCTTATTTTGTGTGTTATATGAGTGTTTTCTCATTTCTATGCAAGAAATCATCTGTGATCTGTGTTTTTAGGCAAGAAATTGTCTAAAATTAATAACTCATTTTAAAACTGGTATAAAAACATTTACTATACAAAAGTTAATAATAATAATAATAATAATAATAATAATAATAATAATAGTAATAAAAGAAATAATAATAATAAAAATAATAATAATAATAATAATAATAATAATAATAATGATAATAATACTTATAATAATGAATTTCTTTCTAAATTAAAGCTTAGTTTTTCTAAGCAAAAATGATGCTTATTTTGTGTTATCTGAGCGTTTTCTCATTTCTATGCAAGAGATCATCTGTGATCTGTGTTTTTAGGCAAGAAATTGTCTAAAATTAATAACTCATTTTAAAACTGGTATAAAAACATTTACTATACAAAAGTTATAATCAGTTTTTAATAATAATATTAATAATAATAATAATAATAATAATAATAATAATAATAATAATAATAATAATAGTAATAATAATAATAATAATAGTAATAAAAATAATAATAATAGTAGTAATAAAAGTAAGCTTAGTTTTCTAAGCAAAAATGAAGCTTATTTTGTGTTATATGAGCGTTTTCTCATTTCTATGCAAAAGATCATGTGTGATGTGTGTTTTTAGGCAATCTAAGCCATTTTATAGTTTTTAATTTTTAACAAAAATTTGCTTTAAAATAAAATGTTTGAAAAACTGAAATTAAACTAAATTAATTGTGTCTAACACTTTAGTAGAGGAAAAAGGAGGAGACATAAAAGTCACTAAAGTCTTAGAGTTGTCTTTAGTCGTCATATTAATAACAATAACATTTATAATAACAATACTAGTAGTACTAAATTTGCTTATATGCAAGCGCTTAATTAAAGTAACAGTTTTTTTGTTTTTTGCTTATATCTCGAAAACAGTTACTCCTATCAATTTTTACTTTTTCACCAAAATTTAAGGTGATAAAATTTCCTACAAAATAGTTATTTGCATTTTTCCTGTAGAACTAACCATAAGCGAGATATAAGTTTGAAAGTAATTAATAATTAAAAAAAAGTGTTTTAACAGAAAATGTCTTGTGATTTATAATACACTTAATTTATTGGGTCCAATACTTTATTAGAAGAAAAAGGAGGTGACATAAAAGTCACTGAAGTTTTCAGAGTCGTTTTTAAATGCTGCATTTTTGTCTTCGTCTCAAACATTGAAAACTGAATTACATTTTTGTTCAGTAACAGTTACAGTTTTCTTATTGGTTTTTTGTTTATAACTCGAAAACAGTTACTCCTATCAAATTTTATCTTTCTTTCAAAATTAAAGCTGATAAAATTTCCAACAAAGTAATTATTTGCATTTTTCTTGTAGGACCAAGCATAAGCGAGTTATAGAGATGAATATAAATAATATCTAACAAAAATTTGCTTTAAAATAAAATGTTTGAAAAACTGAAATTAAACTAAATTAATTGTGTCTAACACTTTAGTGGAGGAAAAAGGAGAAGACATAAAAGTCTTTAAAGGTTTCAGAATCGTCTTTAGTCGTCATATTAATAACAATAACATTAATAAACTAATAGTACTAAATTTGCTTATATGCAAACGCTGCATTAAGGTAATAGTTTTTTGGTTTCTTGCTTATATCTCGAAAACAGTTACTCCTATCAATTTTTACCTTTTCACCAAAATTAAAGATGATAACATTTCCTGCAAAATAGTTATTTGCATTTTTCATGTAGAACAAACCATAAGCGAGATATAAGTTTGAAAATAATTAATAATTAAAAAAAAATGTGTTTTAACAGAAAATGTCTTGTGATTTAAAATACACTTAATTTATTGGGTCCAATACTTAATTAGAAGAAAAAGGAGGTGCAAATAAATATTTTGTTGGAAATTTTATCAGCTTTAATTGTGAAAGAAAGATAAAATTTGATAGGAGTAACTGTTTTCGAGATATAAGCAAAAAACCAATAAAAAAACTGTAACTGTTACTGAACAAAAATGTAATTCAGTTTTCAATGTTTGAGACGAAGACGAAAATGCAGCATTTAAAAACGACTCTGAAGACTTCAGCGACTTGTATGTCACCTCCTTTTTCTTCTAATAAAGTATTGGACCCAATAAATTAAGTGTATTTTAAATCACAAGGCATTTTCTGTTAAAGCACTTTTGTTTTAAATATTAATTATTTTCAAACTTATATCTCGCTTATGGTTAGTCGTACATGAAAAATGCAAATAACTATTTTGTAGGAAATTTTATCAGCTTTAATTTTAATAAAAAGATAAAAATTGATAGAAGTAACTGTTTTCGAGATATAAGCTAGAAACCAAAAAACTGTTACATTAATTAAGCGCTTGCATATAAGCAAATTTAGTACTATTAGTATTATTATTATTAATGTTATTGTTATTAATATGACGACTAAAAACGACTCTGAAGACTTTAGTGACCTTTATGTCTTCTCCTTTTTCCTCTACTAAAGTGTTAGACACAATTAATTTGGTTTAATTTTAGTTTTTCAAACATTTTATTTTAAAGAAAATTTTTGTTAAAGATTATTTATATCCAACTCTATAACTCGCTTATGGTTAGTCCTACAAAAAAATGCAAATAACTATTTTGTAGGAAATGTTATCAGCTTTAATTTTGAAAAAAAGATAAAAATTGATAGAAGTAACTGTTTTCGAGATATAAGCAAGAAACCAATAAGAAAACTGTAACTGTTACTGAACAAAAATGTAATTCAGTTTTCTATGTTTGAGACGAAGACGAAAATGCAGCATTATTATTATTATTAATGTTATTGTTATTAATATGACGACTAAAAACGACTCTGAAGTCTTTGGTGACTTTTATGTCTTCTCCTTTTTCCTATACTAAAGTGTTAGACTCAATTAATTTAGTTTAATTTCGGTTTTTTAAACATTATATTTTAAAGCAAATTTTTGATAAAGATTATTTATATCCAACTCTATAACTCGCTTATGGTTGGTCTTACAAAAGAAATGCAAATAACTATTTTGTAGGAAATTTTATCAGCTTTAATTTTGAAAGAAAGATAAAAATTGATAGGAGTAATTGTTTTCGAGATATAAGCAAAAAACCAAAGTAAAAACTGTTACAGTTACTGAACAAAAATGTAAGTTTTCGAGATATAAGCAAGAAACTGTTACCTTAATTAAGCGCTTGCATATAAGCAAATTTAGTACTATTACTATTATTATTATTAATGTTATTGTTATTGATATGACGACTAAGAACGACTCTCAAGACTTTGGTGACGTTTATGTCACCTCCTTTTTCTTCTAATAAAGTATTGGACCCAATAAATTAAGTGTATTTTAAATCACAAGACATTTTCTGTTAAAACACTTTTTTTTTAAATATTAATTATTTTTAAACTTATATCTCGCTTATGGTTAGTCCTACATGAAAAATGCAAATTACTATTTTGTAGGAACTTTTATTTTTTAGTTTTTCAAACATTTTATTTTAAAGCAAGTTTTTGTTAAATATTATTTATATCCAACTCTATAACTCGCTTATGGTTGGTCCTACAAGAAAAATTCAAATAACTATTTTGTAGGAAATTTTATCAGCTTAAATTTTGAAAGAAAGATAAAAATTAATAGGAGTAACTGTTTTCGAGATATAAGCAAAAAACCAATAAGAAAACTGTAACTGTTACTGAACAAAAATGTAATTCAGTTTTCAATGTTTGAGACGAAGACGAAAATGCCGCATTATTATTATTATTAATGTTATTGTTATTAATATGACGACTAAAAACGACTCTGAAGTCTTTGGTGACTTTTATGTCTACTTCTTTTTCCTCTACTAAAGTGTTAGACTCAATTAATTTAGTTTAATTTCGGTTTTTCAAACATTATATTTTAAAACAAATTTTTGTTAAAGATTATTTATATCCAACTCTATAACTCGCTTATGGTTGGTCTTACAAAAGAAATGCAAATAACTATTTTGTAGGAAATTTTATCAGCTTTAATTTTGAAAGAAAGATAAAAATTGATAGGAGTAATTGTTTTCGAGATATAAGCAAAAAACCAAAGTAAAAACTGTTACAGTTACTGAACAAAAATGTAATTCAGTTTTCAATGTTTGAGACGAAGACGAAAATGCAGCATTTAAAAACGACTCTGAAGACTTCAGCGACTTTTATGTCACCTCCTTTTTCTTCTAATATAGTATTGGACCCAATAAATTAAGTGTATTTTAAATCACAAGACATTTTCTGTTAAAGCACTTTTTTTTTAAATATTAATAATTTTTAAACTTATATCTCGCTTATGCTTAGTCTTACATGAAAAATGCAAATAACTTTTTTGTAGAAAATTTTATCAGCTTTAATTTTAGTAAAAAAATAAAAATTGATATAAGTAACTGTTTTCCAGATATAAGCAAGAAACCAGAAAACTGTTACCTTAATTAAGCGTTTGCATGTAAGCAAATTTAGTACTATTAGTATTATTATTAATGTTATTGTTATTAATATGACGACTAAAAACGACTCTGAAACCTTTAGTGACTTTTATGTCTTCTCCTTTTTCCTCTACTAAAGTGTTAGACACAATTAATTTAGTTTAATTTTAGTTTTTCAAACATTTTATTTTAAAGCAAGTTTTTGTTAAATATTATTTATACCCAACTCTATAACTCGCTTATGATTGGTCTTACAAGAAAAATGCAAATAACTATTTTGTAGGAAATTTTATCAGCTTTAATTTTGAAAGAAAGATAAAAATTGATAGGAGTAACTGTTTTCGAGATATAAGCAAAAAACCAATAAGAAAACTGTAACTGTTACTGAACAAAAATGTAATTCAGTTTTCTATGTTTGAGACGAAGACGAAAATGCAGCATTATTATTATTATTAATGTTATTGTTATTAATATGACGACTAAAAACGACTCTGAAGTCTTTGGTGACTTTTATGTCTTCTCCTTTTTCCTATACTAAAGTGTTAGACTCAATTAATTTAGTTTAATTTCGGTTTTTTAAACATTATATTTTAAAGCAAATTTATGTTAAAGATTATTTATATCCAACTCTATAACTCGCTTATGGTTGGTCTTACAAAAGAAATGCAAATAACTATTTTGTAGGAAATTTTATCAGCTTTAATTTTGAAAGAAAGATAAAAATTGATAGGAGTAATTGTTTTCGAGATATAATCAAAAAACCAAAGTAAAAACTGTTACAGTTACTGAACAAAAATGTAAGTTTTCGAGATATAAGCAAGAAACTGTTACCTTAATTAAGCGCTTGCATATAAGCAAATTTAGTACTATTAGTATTATTACTATTATTAATGTTATTGTTATTGATATGACGACTAAGAACGACTCTCAAGACTTTGGTGACTTTTATGTCACCTCCTTTTTCTTCTAATAAAGTATTGGACCCAATAAATTAAGTGTATTTTAAATCACAAGACATTTTCTGTTAAAGCACTTTTTTTTTAAATATTAATTATTTTTAAACTTATATCTCGCTTATGGTTAGTCCTACATGAAAAATGCAAATTACTATTTTGTAGAAAATTTTATTTTTTAGTTTTTCAAACATTTAATTTTAAAGCAAGTTTTTGTTAAATATTATTTATATCCAACTCTATAACTCGCTTATGGTTCGTCCTACAAGAAAAATGCAAATAACTATTTTGTAGGAAATTTTATCAGCTTTAATTTTGAAAGAAAGATAAAAATTGATAGGAATAATAGTTTTCGAGATATAAGCAAAAAACCAAAGTGAAAACAGTTACAGTTACTAAACAAAAATGTAATTCAGTTTTCAATGTTTGAGACGAAGACGAAAATGCAGCATTTAAAAACGACTCTGAAGACTTCTGTAACTTTTAAGTCACCTCCTTTTTCTTCTAATAATGTATTGGACCCAATAAATTAAGTGTATTTTAAATCACAAGACATTTTCTGTTAAAGCACTTTTTTTTTAAATATTGATTATTTTCAAACTTATATCTCGCTTATGGTTAGTCCTACATGAAAAATGCAAATAACTATTTTGTAGCAAATTTTATCAGCTTTAATTTTAGTAAGCAGATAAAAATTGATAGGAGTAACTGTTTTCGAGATATAAGCAAGAAACCAAAAAACTGTTACCTTAATAAAGCGCTTGCATATAAGCAAATTTAGTACTATTAGTATTATTATTATTAATGTTATTGTTATTAAATATGACGACTAAAAACGACTCTGAAGACTTTGGTGACTTTTATGTCTTCTCCTTTTTCCTATACTAAAGTGTTAGACAAAATTAATTTAGTTTAATTTCAGTATTTCAAACATTTTATTTTAGAGCAAATTTTTGTTAAATATTATTTATATCTATCTCTATAACTCGCTTATGCTTGGTCCTACAAGAAAAATACAAATAACTATTTTGTAGGAAATTTTATCAGCTTTAATTTTAGTAAAAAGATAAAAATTGATAGGAGTAACTGTTTTCGAGATATAAGCAAGAAACCAAAAAACTGTTACCTTAATAAAGCGCTTGCATATAAGCAAATTTAGTACTATTAGTATTATTATTATTAATGTTATTGTTATTAATATGACGACTAAAAACGACTCTCAAAACTTTGGTGACTTTTATGTCTTCTCCTTTTTCCTCAACTAAAGTGTTAGTCTTAATTAATTTAGTTTAATTTCGGTTTTTCAAACATTTTATTTTAAAGCAAATTTTTGTTAAAGATTATTTATATCCTACTCTATACCTCGCTTATGGTTGGTCCTACAAAAAAAATGCCAATAACTATTTTGTAGGAAATTTTATCAGCTTTGATTTTGAAAGAAAGATAAAAATTGATAGGAGTAACTGTTTTCGAGATATAAGCAAAAAACCAATAAGAAAACTGTAACTGTTACTAAACAAAAATGTAATTCAGTATTCAATGTTTGAGACAAAGACGAAAATGCAGAATTTAAAATCGACTCTGAAGACTTCAGTGACTTTTATGTCACCTCCTTTTTTTTCTAATAAAGTATTGGACCCATTAAATTAAGTGTATTTTAAATCACAAGACATTTTCTGTTAAAGCACTTTTTTTTTAAATATTAATTATTTTCAAACTTATATCTCGCTTATGGTTAGTCCTACATGAAAAATGCAAATAACTATTTTGTAGGAAATTTTATCAGCTTTAATTTTGAAAGAAAGATAAAAATTGATAGGAGTAATTGTTTTCGAGATATAAGCAAAAAACCAAAGTAAAAACTGTTACAGTTACTGAACAAAAATGTAATTCAGTTTTCAATGTTTGAGACGAAGACGAAAATGCAGCATTTAAAAACGACTCTGAAGACTTCAGCGACTTTTATGTCACCTCCTTATTCTTCTAATAAAGTATTGGACCCAATAAATTAAGTGTATTTTAAATCACAAGACATTTTCTGTTAAAGCACTTTTTTTTTAAATATTAATAATTTTTAAACATATATCTCGCTTATGGTTAGTCTTACATGAAAAATGCAAATAACTATTTTGTAGAAAATTTTATCAGCTTTAATTTTAGTGAAAATATAAAAATTGATATAAGTAACTGTTTTCCAGATATAAGCAAGAAACCAAAAAACTGTTACCCTAATTAAGCGTTTGCATGTAAGCAAATTTAGTACTATTAGTTACTATTAGAATTACGAATACGCGTAGCTCTAAAATGGCGACCACGACACACGTCTGTAAACAGTGCCGTGAATCAGTAAATATAAACATCGACAAAGTGATCCTTTGTTATGGAAAGTGCAACACATGCATTCACTATGCATGCAGCCCATACAAACCTGGAGAAATCAAGGTACTAGATAACTACAAGGAAAATATCAAATGGGTGTGCGACTCCTGCAGAATCAGACCCTCGCAAGAGGAAGCGATGAGACACCTTATAGATATTGTAAGTAACCTTAAGGGAAAAATTGACGACTGTCTGAAACAAATACAAAATCAAAACGGAACAATACAAAGGTTAGATCAGCTGTTAGCGGAGTCACAAACCAAATCGTCCAAACCAATAACAAGATCCAACAAAGGACACACAGATGTCATCACAAACCAAGAAAGAGAAAACCTGACGAACGTAAAAGCTCAGAAAAAAAGTAACAAGCCATCTGACAGGGAGATAGAAAACAACAAGCAAAAAAAACAAGTTGACAAGGAGGGTAACACAGTCCAGGACAAAAAACCCGAAACAAGCCAATCATTAAACCAACGAAACGACGAAAAAGAAAAAGACATCAGGACAAAGGTTGCAAAAAAATCGAAACAGGACGTAATCACAGGGACAGCTAGAGTAGATGAGGCTGACGGCTTCAGAGGCGCCCGTAAGATGGGATGGCTGTTTGTTGGCCGTGCAACAAGTACTACGACAGAAGATAAAGTATCAAATTATCTCAAACAACTACATCCTGATGAACATTTCACCGTGGAAGAACTACCCAAGCACATCAACAATAAGAGTCAAAATAAATCCTTTAAAGTTGGACTACGATTTGAATTAGTAGAAGAAATGATGAAACCTGAGTCGTGGCCCGAAAACCTAACCATACAGAGGTTCAAGTTTTTTCGAAGACCCCAACAAATCGGTAGGTTTTGAAAACCTAACCACAATAATAAACTATAACATACAATCACTATCGAAAAAAATAGACGCACTGACTATACAGTTAACAGAAGACGAAGTAGACATTGTAATTATCACTGAGCACTGGTGCAAGGACAACACCCTGGAAAGCTTAACCATCCCAGGATATAATATTATAAGCCACTTTAGCAGATCACTTAACCAGCATGGCGGATCCTTAATCGCAACAAGGGAGGGTATTTCCGCAAAAAATATTGAAGGCATTAGACCCCTATGTGAAGAATTCACTGCAGAAATCTCAGCTGCTGAGATTCCTTCAAAAAACTTAATAATAATGGCGGTATATCGATCTCCAAATCAGAACTTCAAGCACTTCATAGATAAAATTAATGAAGCACTAGAAAACCTGACACAAAGGAACCACTCTAGACGATACATTGTCGCTGGGGACTTTAACACCAATATTCTCAAGGATGGCGTCGAACAATCTTTATTAATCGAAACTTTCACAACATATGGTATGCAACCACTAATGAGAGAGGCATCTAGAACAACTGAAACTTCTTCTAGCTGCATAGATAATATATTTTCAAATATTAACATAGAAGAAATCTTCTCAAAAGAGACAAAAAGTTGGTGCATGTCTGATCACTACTGTCAAGTCCTGAAGATTAAGAACCCAGTGCAAGAACCTAGAAAACCAGAAAAACATATATACAGAAGAATAAATGAACAGAATACTTACTACTTTAAGGAGTACTTAACCGGAATTGAGTGGGCTCGTGTCTTCAAACACCGTAATGCAAAAGAGGCCTACACTGTCTTCCATACAACTCTGACAGCTGCCTTTGACAAATTCTTCCCTAGAAAAGAAAAAATTAATAAACCAAAATTCAATAAGAGACCTACGTGGATTAGTAAAAAAATCATGAGTATGAAAAATACACTAGAAGCTCTACAAACAATAGCAAGAGTTGAGAAAAGCCAACAATCAGCTGAGGTCTTCAAGTCATATAAACGCAGCTACTTCCAAGAAATTGAAGAAAACCACAGAAACTACAACGCTTATATCCTAAACAATGCTGATAATAAGCAAAAAGCCATTTGGAAAATCATCAATACAAAAACGAAGACAAGCAATACCAAAGAATGCAAATTGAATGCCGACGACCTCAATCTCTACTTTGCCACGATAGGAGAGAAAACGTCAGACAGTATAAAAAAAATCGACAAAGATCCTTGTGATTTCCTCAAGGCGTGTAAAAGCAATGCAAAATCGTTTTGGTTAGCGCCTGTTAGTGAAGAAGAGGTCACAAGACTGATAAGATCCTTAAAATGCAAAAACTCCAAAGATGTGTACGATATGTCTACGTCATTTTTGAAAGAAATACTACTAGAAATTACAAATCCACTTACTATGCTCATAAACAAAAGTTTTATTGAAGGATACTTTCCTGACGAGTTAAAGGTGGCAAAAATTATTCCGGTTCCAAAAGAAAAAGGCGAAGTAGAAAACATCAACAAATTTAGACCAATCTCTATTCTACCTACAATTTCAAAAGTCTTCGAGGCTGCTCTGAAGAATCGTTTAATGAAGTATCTTGAGCAAAATGACTTATTTAGTGAGTCACAACATGGCTATAGAAGTGGTAGATCAACCATTACTGCAGCATTGGATCTATACAAGAAAATAACAAGAGCCCTAGATAACCGAGAAATGGTAGAAGTAGCGATGTGCGATCTAAGCAAAGCGTTTGACACCCTGCCACACAAGTTGATTCTACAAAAATTACAACACTATGGGATACGAGGGATCACGCAAGAAATTTTTAAGTCCTACCTTGAAAATAGAACCCAGATAGTAAAATGGAATGAAAAATGGTCAAAGCCTCTGCCAACAAGGTGTGGAGTGCCCCAGGGATCAATCCTCGGTCCACTGCTATTTATAATCTATGTAAATGACTTGCCTATCAATATGAGAGTGGATGGACAGTGTCTATATGCGGATGACACTTCCTTCTGCATCAAAGAAGAAACAGAGGATACGCTAAAACCAAAAATGAGAAAAATCCTTGAAGATGCCAATGAATGGTTCACAGCAAATAAACTGAAACTCAATGGAGACAAGACTCAGGAACTATTTATATCTTCAAAACCCACCAACGTCACATCGGTAAAATTCTTGGGATTTTACCTAAATAGCAAAGCATCTTGGAAGGACCACATTCAGGAAACCTGCAAAAACCTAGCATCAGCTTTATTCAGTATCAGAAGAATCAAGAATATCTCAACTCCCCAAGCTGCAAGGGTGACATACTTTGCTAACTTCCACAGCAAAGCCACCTATGGTATACTTCTATGGGGTACTTCATCAGATGCTGACAAGATCTTCGTCCTGCAAAAGAAAGCAATCAGAATCCTGTGCCAAATGAACTATCGGGAAAGCTGCCGCCCAGCCTTCAAACAACAACAAATTCTTACCATCCCTTCCGCGTACATATTGAGCTGTCTGAGGTACGTCCACAACCACCTCCACGAGTTCATCAAGAATGGCTCATATCACGAGCATAACACAAGACACGCTGACGCGCTCTCAACACCGTACCATCGGCTTAAAGTGTCACAGCACAGCATTGACCATTGGGGCCCGAAGCTTTATAACAAGCTTCAGGACCCGATGAAGAGACTAGCTCCGGCTCTGTTTGAGAAGAAGGTAAAGGACGCACTATTAGAAATGAGTTATTATTCTATCCAAGAGTTCCTGGATAACCCTCCAGATTTAAAATAAATGTATGTATTGTCCCATATACACTTACATGTACATAATTATATGACGCGCCATGTATTATTTATTGATGGCAATAAATCTATTATTATTATTATTATATTATTATTAATGTTATTGTTATTAATATGACGACTAAAGACGACTCTGAAATCTTTAGTGACCTTTATGTCTTCTCCTTTTTCCTCTACTAAAGTGTTAGACACAATTAATTTAGTTTAATTTTAGTTTTTCAAACATTTTATTTTAAAGCAAGTTTTTGTTAAATATTATTTATATCCAACTCTATAACTCGCTTATGGTTGGTCCTACAAGAAAAATGCAAATAACTATTTTGTAGGAAATTTTATCAGCATTAATTTTGAAAGAAAGATAAAAATTGATAGGAGTAACTGTTTTCGAGATATAAGCAAAAAACCAATAAGAAAACTGTAACTGTTACTGAACAAAAATGTAATTCAGTTTTCAATGTTTGGGACGAAGACGAAAATGCAGCATTATTATTATTATTAATGTTATTGTTATTAATATGACGACTAAAAACGACTCTGAAGACTTTGGTGACTTTTATGTCTTCTCCTTTTTCCTATACTAAAGTGTTAGACTCAATTTAATTTCGGTTTTTCAAACATTATATTTTAAAGCAAATTTTTGTTAAAGATTATTTATATCCAACTCTATAACTCGCTTATGGTTGGTCTTACAAAAGAAATGCAAATAACTATTTTGTAGAAAATTTTATCAGCTTTAATTTTGAAAGAAAGACAAAAATTGATAGGAGTAATTGTTTTCGAGATATAAGCAAAAAACCAAAGTAAAAACTGTTACAGTTACTGAACAAAAATGTAAGTTTTCGAGATATAAGCAAGAAACTGTTACCTTAATTAAGCGCTTGTATATAAGCAAATTTAGTACTATTAGTATTATTATTATTATTAATGTTATTGTTATTGATATGACGACTAAGAACGACTCTCAAAACTTTGGTGACTTTTATGTCACCTCCTTTTTCTTCTAATAAAGTATTGGACCCAATAAATTAAGTGTATTTTAAATCACAAGACATTTTCTGTTAAAGCACTTTTTTTTTAAATATTAATTATTTTTAAACTTATATCTCGCTTATGGTTAGTCCTACATGAAAAATGCAAATTACTATTTTGTAGGAAATTTTATTTTTTAGTTTTTCAAACATTTTATTTTAAAGCAAGTTTTTGTTAAATATTATTTATATCCAACTCTATAACTCGCTTATGGTTCGTCCTACAAAAAAAATGCAAATAACTATTTTGTAGGAAATTTTATCAGCTTTAATTTTGAAAAAAAGATAAAAATTGATAGGAATAATAGTTTTCGAGATTTACGCAAAAAACCAAAGTGAAAACTGTTACAGTTACTAAACAAAAATGTAATTCAGTTTTCAATGTTTGAGACGAAGACGAAAATGCAGCATTTAAAAACGACTCTGAATACTTCTGTGACTTTTAAGTCACCTCCTTTTTCTTCTAATAAAGTATTGGACCCAATAAATTAAGTGTATTTTAAATCACAAGACATTTTCTGTTAAAGCACTTTTTTTTAAAATATTAATTATTTTCAAACTTATATCTCGCTTATGGTTAGTCCTACATGAAAAATGCAAATAACTATTTTGTAGGAAATTTTATCAGCTTTAATTTTAGTAAAAAGATAAAAATTGCTAGGAGTAACTGTTTTCGAGATATAATCAAGAAACCAAAAAACTGTTACCTTAATTAAGCGTTTGCTTATAAGCAAATTTAGTATTATTAGTATTATTATTATTAATGTTATTGTTATTAATATGACGATTAAAAACGACTCTGAAGACTTTGGTGACTTTTACGTCTCCTCCTTTTTCCTCTACTAAAGTGTTAGACCTAATTAATTTGGTTTAATTTCGGTTTTTCAAACATTTTATTTTAAAGCAAATTTTTGTTAAAGATTATTTATATCCAACTCTATAACTCGCTTATGGTTGGTCCTACAAAAAAATGCTAAAAACTATTTTGTAGGAAATTTTATCAGCTTTAATTTTGAAGGAAAGATAAAAATTTATAGGAGTAACTGTTTTCGAGATATAAGCAAAAAACCAAAGTGAAAACTGTAACAGTTACTGAACAAAAATGTAATCCAGTTTTCAATGTTTGAGACTAAGACGAAAATGCAGCATTTAAAAACGACTCTGAAGACTTCAGTGACTTTTAAGTCACCTCCTTTTTCTTCTAATAAAGTATTGGACCCAATAAATTAAGTGTATTTTAAATCACAAGACATTGTCTGTTAAAGCACTTTTTTTTTAAATATTGATTATTTTCAAACTTATCTCTCGCTTATGGTTAGTCCTACATGAAAAATGCAAATAACTATTTTGTAGGAAATTTTATCAGCTTTAATTTTAGTAAAAAAATAAAAATTGATAAGAGTAACTGTTTTCGAGATATAAGCAAGAAACTGTTACCTTAATTAAGCGCTTGCATATAAGCAAATTTAGTAAAGTTAGTATTATTATTATTATTAATGTTATTGTTATTAATTTGACGACTAAAAACTTGAGACGAAAATGCAGCATTTAAAAACGACTCTGAAGACTTCAGTGACTTTTATGTCACCTTCTTTTTCTTCTAATAAAGTATTGGACCCAATAAATTAAGTGTATTTTAAATCACAAGACATTCTCTGTTAAAACACTTAATTGATAGGAGTAACTGTTTTCGAGATATAAACAAAAAACAAAAAAACTGTTACCTTAATTAAGCGCTTGCATATAAGCAAATTTAGTACTACTAGTATTGTTATTATAAATGTTATTGTTATTAATATGACGACTAAAGACAACTCTAAGACTTTTGTGACTTTTATGTCTCCTCCTTTTTCCTCTACTAAAGTGTTAGACACAATTAATTTAGTTTAATTTCAGTTTTTCAAACATTTTATTTTAAAGCTAATTTTTGTTGAATATTAAAAACTATAAAATGGCTTAGATTGCCTAAAAACACAGATCACACATGATCTTTTGCATAGAAATGAGAAAACGCTCATGTAACACACAAAATAAGCTCCATTTTTCCTTATTAAAAGTATTATTATTATTATTACTTTTGTTACTATTACTATTATTATTATTATTATTATTATTATTATTATTATTATTATTATTATTATTATTATTATTATTATTATTATTATTATTATTATTAACTTTTGTATAGTAAATGTTTTTATATCAGTTTTAAAACAAGTCATTAATTTTAGCCAATTTCTTGCCTAAAAACTATAAAATGGCTTAGATTGCCTAAAAACACAGATCACACATTATCTTTTGCATAGAAATGAGAAAACGCTCATATAACACAAAATAAGCTTCATTTTTGCTTAGAAAACCTAGCTTACTTTTATTACTACTATTATTATTATTTTTATTATTATTATTATTATTTCTATTATTTTTATTATTATTATTACTATTATTATTATTATTATTATTTATATTATTATTATTATTATTATTATTATTATTATTATTATTATTATTAGTATTATTATTAACTTTTGTATAGTAAATGTTTTTATACCAGTTTTAAAATGAGTTATTAATTTTAGACAATTTCTTGCCTAAAAACACAGATCACAGATGATTTCTTGCATAGAAATGAGAAAATGCTCATATAACACACAAAATAAGCTTCATTTTTGCTTAGAAAACTAAGCTTACTTTTATTACTATTATTATTTTTATTATTATTATTATTATTATTATTATTATTATTATTATTATTATTGTTAATGTTATTGTTATTATTATTATTATTATTAAAAACTTATATTAAACAGACAGAAAACGTCGTATTCTGACACAAAAAAACGAATTACGTTATAGACTTGACGAGAACGGCGTATCTCGGACTCTTATAGGACTCTTATAGGGTCAAAAAGTATCAGTTTGGATTAAAACAAATTATTTTTGTTGACTCTCAGTCTGAATTGTTCATCAGTTCAAACAAAAACGGCTTATTTTAGACGATCTTTTGCTTTGAACAAGAAAACTTACATCGAATATACTAAAAACGTATTAATCTGGCATAAAAGAGCAATTTATGTATCACTTTGGATAAAGGCAGCTAATCCTATTCGTTTCATTGCCTAAAATAGACAAAATTGTTAAAAAAACTAACAAAAACGCTGTATTCTAGCACAAAATACTAATTACATTATAGTTTCGACGAGAATACCTTATTTGGAATGATTCTATGCTTCCAAAAGAGTAAATTTTTATTAAACAGATGCCAAACATCATGTTTTGTCCTATAAAGACATTTTATATTGCAGTTTGTATTAAAACAAAATATTTTCGTTGATTCTTTGTTAGAAGCAGCAAACCTAACATTAAAGAATCTGAAAACTTTGTATTCGGACACAAACCACCGAATTTTGTATCAGTTTAGACAAAAACGGTTGATTTTCGACAATATTTTGCTTTCAACAAGAAAACTTATATCAAACTGACTAAAAACGTCTTATTTTAGCACAAAACAAATGATTTGCGTTATAGTCTTAAAGCTGATTTATGCCACAGTTTGGATAAAAACCAAATATTTTTGTTAATTCATTGTTACAAACAAGAAACCTTACATCAAGGAAACTGAAAACCCCTTATTCAGGCACAGAAATTCGAATTACGTTTCAGTCTGGACAAAAACTGCTTATTTTAGACGATCTTTTGTCTTGAACACGAAAACTTACATTAAAAAGATTAAAAACGTCTTATTCTGGCTGAAAACTGCAAATTATATATTACTCTTGATAAAAGCAATTTATCCTGATTACTCCTTTGCTTAGAATAGAGCAAACTTGTATAAAACTTAATGAAAACTTTAAATTTCGTCTCAAAGAAATAATTTACGTTATAGTTTTGACCAGCACTGTTTATTTCAAACGAATTTATGATTCGAAACTAATGAACTTTTATGGGGCAGATGCAAAACCACATATTACCATATAAAGCGTTGTTTTAAAGCAAAGTATTACCTTTTGCACCAAGAAATTTCACGTCAAAGAAACTGAAAACTTCGTATCCATGCATAAATATCGAATTACGTATCAGTTTAGGCAAATACAGCTTATTTTAAACGATTCCTTGCTATAAACAAGAAAAATTTTATCTAGCATATTGAAAACGTCTTATTCTCGAAAATAAGAGCAAATTATGTATCAGTTTTAACAAAAGCGGATTACTCTGTTTGATTCTATGCTTAGAGTAGAGTAAACTACTATAAAACGTAATGAAAACTCTATATTCAAGCTCAAAAGAACAAATTACGTTATAGTTTTGGCAAAAAAAAAATATTTCGGACGATTTCATACTTTGAAGTAAGCAAACTTTAATTGAACAAGTGCGAAAGCTAATACTTTGCTTTAAAATAACGATTTATGTGGTAATATGGTATTTTGCATCTGTCCTATAAAAGTTTACTCGTTTCGCTCCATTGAATCATTCGAAATAAATTATTTTGACACAACAACAACGAAAATAATTTGTTTTTGTTTAAACTGTATCATAAGTCGCTTTTATAAAACGAACTAAGACGTTTGGCATTTGTTTAGTGAAAGTTTTCTCGTTTGGGGACAAAATCGTTTGAAATTAACAGTTCTGGTCAAAACTATAACGTAAATTATTTCTTTGAGACGAAATTTAAAGTTTTCATTAAGTTTTATACAAGTTTGCTCTATTCTAAGCAAAGGAGTAATCAGGATAAACTGCTTTTATCCAAAGTAATACATAATTTGCAGTTTTGAGCCAGAATAAGACGTTTTTAATCTTTTTAATGTAAGTTTTCGTGTTCAAAAGAAAGAGTCGTCTAAAATAAGCAATTTGTGTCTAGACTGAAACGTAATTTGATTTTCTGGACCTGAATAAGAGGTTTTCAGTTTCTTTGATGTAAGGTTTCTTGTTTGTAACAATGAATAAACGAAAATCATTGGTTTTAATCTAAACTGTGACATAAATCGTTTTTTAAAGGCGAAATCAGACGTTTTGCCTCTTTTCAGTGAAAGTATACAGGTTTCAAAGCATAGAATCGTTTGAAATTAACAGTTCTCGTCAAGACTATAACGCAAATCTTTAAAGTGATACAAAGAAATAATTTACGTTATAGTTTCAATTTCAAACGATTTTATGCCCCCAAACGAGAAAACTTTCACTAAACAGATGCCAATCGTCTTAGTTCGTTTTATAAAAGCGACTTATGTTACAGTTTAAACAAAAACAAATTATTTTCGTTGTTGTTGTGTCAAAATAATTTATTTCGAATGATTCAATGGAGCGAAACGAGTAAACTTTTATAGGACAGATGCAAAATACCATATTACCACATAAATCGTTATTTTAAAGCAAAGTATTAGCTTTTGCACTTGTTCAATTAAAGTTTGCTTACTTCGAAGTATGTAATCGTCCGAAATATTTTTTTTTGCCAAATCTATAACGTAATTTGTTCTTTTGAGCTTGAAGATAGAGTTTTCATTACGTTTTATAGTAGTTTACTCTACTCTAAGCATAGAATCAAACAGAGTAATCCGCTTTTGTTAAAACTGATACATAATTTGCTCTTATTTTCGAGAATAAGACGTTTTCAATATGCTTGATAAAATTTTTCTTGTTTATAGCAAGGAATCGTTTAAAATAAGCTGTATTTGCTTAAACTGATACGTAATTCGATATTTATGTATGGATACGAAGTTTTCAGTTTCTTTGACGTGAAATTTCTTGTTGCAAAAGGTAATACTTTGCTTTAAAACAACGCTTTATATGGTAATATGTGGTTTTGCATCTGCCCCATAAAAGTTCATTAGTTTCGAATCATAAATTCGTTTGAAATAAACAGTGCTGGTCAAAACTATAACGTAAATTATTTCTTTGAGACGAAATTTAAAGTTTTCATTAAGTTTTATACAAGTTTACTCTATTCTAAGTAAAGGAGTAATCAGGATAAATTGCTTTTATCTAGAGTAATATATAATTTGCAGTTTTCAGCCAGAAAAAGACGTTTTTAATATTTTTAATGTAAGTTTTCGTGTTCAAGACAAAAGATCGTCTAAAATAAGCAGTTTTTGTCCAGACTGAAACGTAATTCGAATTTCTGTGCCTGAATAAGGGGTTTTCAGTTTCTTTGATGTAAGGTTTCTTGTTTGTAACAATGAATTAACAAAAATATTTGGTTTTTATCCAAACTGTGGCATGAATCAGCTTTAAGACTACAACGCAAATCTTTTGTTTTATGCTAAAATAAGACGTTTTTAGTCAGTTTGATATAAGTTTTCTTGTTCAAAGCAAAATATTGTCGAAAATCAACCGTTTTTGTCTAAACTGATACAAAATTCGGTGGTTTGTGTCCGAATACAAAGTTTTCAGATTCTTTAATGTTAGGTTTGCTGCTTCTAACAAAGAATCAACGAAAATATTTTGTTTTAATACAAACTGCAATATAAAATGTCATCATAGGACAAAACATGATGTTTGGCATCTGTTTAATAAAAATTTACTCGTTTGGAAGCATAGAATCATTCCAAATAAGCTATTCTCGTCGAAACTATAATGTAATTAGTATTTTGTGCTACAATACAGCGTTTTTGTTAGATTTATTAACAATTTTGTCTATTTTAAGCAATGAAACGAATAGGATTAGCTGCCTTTATCTAAAGTGATACATAAATTGCTCTTTTATGCCAGATTAATACGTTTTTAGTCTATTCGATGTAAGTTTTCTTGTTCAAAGCAAAAGATCGTCTAAAATAAGCCGTTTTTGTTTGAACTGATGAACAATTCAGACTGAGAGTCAACAAAAATAATTTATTTTAATCCAAACTGATACTTTTTGACCCTATAAGAGTCCTATAAGAGTCCGAGATACGCCGTTCTCGTCAAGTCTATAACGTAATTCGTTTTTTTGTGTCAGAATACGACGTTTTCTGTCTGTTTAATATAAGTTTTTAATAATAATAATAATAATAATAATAATAATAATAAAAATAATAATACTAATAATAGTAATAATAATAATAATAATAAAAATAATAATAATAATAAAAGTAAGCTTAGTTTTCTAAAAATGAAGCTTATTTTGTGTTATATGAGCGTTTTCTCATTTCTATGCAAGAAATCATCTGTGATCTGTGTTTTTAGGCAAGAAATTGTCTAAAATTAATAACTCATTTTAAAACTGGTATAAAAACATTTACTATACAAAAGTTAATTATAATAATAATAATAATAATAATAGTAATAAATAAAATAATAATAATAATAATAATAATAATAATAATAATAATAATAATAATAACAATAATAATAATAAAAATAATAATAATAGTAATAAAAGTAAGCTTAGTTTTCTAAGCAAAAATGAAGCTTATTTTGTGTGTTATATGAGTGTTTTCTCATTTCTATGCAAGAAATCATCTGTGATCTGTGTTTTTAGGCAAGAAATTGTCTAAAATTAATCACTCATTTTAAAACTGGTATAAAAACAATACTATACAAAAGTTATAATCGGTTTTTAATAATAATAATTATAATAATAATAATAATAACAATAATAATAATAATAATAATAATAATAATAATAATAATAATAATAATAATAATAATAATAATAATAATAATAATAATAATAATAACAATAATAATAATAATAATAATAATAACAATAATAATAATAAAAATAATAATAATAGTAATAAAGTAATAAAAGTAAGCTTAGTTTTCTAAGCAAAAATGAAGCTTATTTTGTGTGTTATATGAGTGTTTTCTCATTTCTATGCAAGAAATCATCTGTGATCTGTGTTTTTAGGCAAGAAATTGTCTAAAATTAATAACTCATTTTAAAACTGGTATAAAAACATTTACTATACAAAAGTTAATAATAATAATAATAACAATAATAATAATAATAATAATAATAGTAATAGTAACAAAAGTAATAATAATAATAATAATAATAATACTTTTAATAAGGAAAAATGGAGCTTATTTTGTGTGTTACATGAGCGTTTTCTCATTTCTATGCAAAAGATCATGTGTGATGTGTGTTTTTAGGCAATCTAAGCCATTTTATAGTATTTAATATTTAACAAAAATTTGCTTTAAAATAAAATGTTTGAAAAACTGAAATTAAACTAAATTAATTGTGTCTAACACTTTAGTAGAGGAAAAAGGAGGAGACATAAAAGTCACTAAAGTCTTCAGAGTCGTTTTTAAATGCTGCATTTTCGTCTTCCTCTCAAACATTGAAAACTGAATTACATTTTTATTCAGTAACTGTAACAGTTTTTACTTTGGTTTTTTGCTTATATCTCGAAAACAATTACTCCTATCAATTTTTATCTTTCTTTCAAAATTAAAGCTGATAAAATTTCCTACAAAATAGTTATTTGCATTTCTCATGTAGGACTAACCATAAGCGAGATATAAGTTTGAAAATAATTAATATTTAAAAAAAAAGTGCTTTAACAGAAAATGTTTTGTGATTTAAAATACACTTAATTTATTAGGTCCAATACTATATTAGAAGAAAAAGGAGGTGACATATAAGTCACTGAAGTCTTCAGAGTCGATTTTAAATGCTGCATTTTCGTCTTCGTCTCAAACATTGAAAACTGAATTACATTTTTGTTCAGTAACAGTTACAGTTTTCTTATTGGTTTTTTGCTTATATCTCGAAAACAGTTACTTCTATCAATTTTTATCTTTTTTTTAAAATTAAAGACCAAAATGCAGCATTTAAAAACGACTCTGAAGACTTCAGCGACTTTTATGTCACCTCCTTTTTCTTCTAATAAAGTATTGGACCCAATAAATTAAGTGTATTTTAAATCACAAGACATTTTCTGTTAAAGCACTTTTTTTTTAAATATTAATAATTTTTAAACTTATATCTCGCTTATGGTTAGTCTTACATGAAAAATGCAAATAACTATTTTGTAGGAAATTTTATCAGCTTTAATTTTAAAAAAAAGATAAAAATTGATAGGAGTAACTGTTTTCGAGATATAAGCAAAAAGCCAATAAGAAAACTGTAACTGTTACTGAACAAAAATATAATTCAGTTTTCAATGTTTGAGACGAAGACGAAAATGCAGCATTTAAAATCGACTCTGAAGACTTCAGTGACTTATATGTCACCTCCTTTTTCTTCTAATAAAGTATTGGACCTAATAAATTAAGTGTATTTTAAATCACAAAACATTTTCTGTTAAAGCACTTTTTTTTTAAATATTAATTATTTTCAAACTTATATCTCGCTTATGGTTAGTCCTACATGAGAAATGCAAATAACTATTTTGTAGGAAATTTTATCAGCTTTAATTTTAGTAAAAAGATAAAAATTGATAAGAGTAACTGTTTTCGAGATATAAGCAAGAAACCAAAAAACTGTTACCTTAATTAAGCGATTGCATATAAGCAAATTTAGTACTAAAAACAACTCTGAAGACTTTGGTGACTTTTATGTCTTTTCCTTTTTCCTCTACTAAAGTGTTAGACCCAATTAATTTAGTTTAATATCGGTTTTTCAAACATTTTATTTTAAAGCAAATTTTTGTTAAAGATTATTTATATCCAACTCTATAACTCGCTTATGGTTAGTCCTACAAAAAAATGGAAATAACTATTTTGTAGGAAATTTTATCAGCTTTGATTTTGAAAGAAAGATAAAAATTGATAGGAGTAACTGTTTTCGAGATATAAGCAAAAAACCAATAAGAAAACTGTAACTGTTACTAAACAAAAATGTAATTCAGTATTCAATGTTTGAGACGAAGACGAAAATGCAGCATTTAAAATCGACTCTGAAGACTTCAGTGACTTTTATGTCACCTCCTTTTTCTTCTAATAAAGTATTGGACCCATTAAATTAAGTGTATTTTAAATCACAAGACATTTTCTGTTAAAGCACTTTTTTTTTAAATATTAATTATTTTCAAACTTATATCTCGCTTATGGTTAGTCCTACATGAAAAATGCAAATAACTATTTTGTAGGAAATTTTATCAGCTTTAATTTTAGTAAAAAGATAAAAATTGATAGGAGTAACTGTTTTCGAGATATAAGCAAGAAACCAAAAAACTGTTACCTTAATTAAGCGCTTGCATATAAGCAAATTTAGTACTAAAAACAACTCTGAAGACTTTGGTGATTTTTATGTCTTTTCCTTTTTCTTCTACTAAAGTGTTAGACCCAATTAATTTAGTTTAATATCGGTTTTTCAAACATTTTATTTTAAAGCAAATTTTTGTTAAAGATTATTTATATCCAACTCTATAACTCGCTTATGGTTAGTCCTACAAAAAAATGGAAATAACTATTTTGTAGGAAATTTTATCAGCTTTAATTTTGAAAAAAAGATAAAAATTGATACGAGTAACTGTTTTCGAGATATAAGCAAGAAACCAAAAAACTGTTACCTTAATAAAGCGCTTGCATATAAGCAAATTTAGTACTATTAGTATTATTATTAATGTTATTGTTATTAATATGACGACTGAAGGCGACTCTGAAACATTTAGTGACTTTTATGTCTTCTCCTTTTTCCTATACTAAAGTGTTAGACCCAATTAATTTAGTTTAATTTCGGTTTTTCGAACATTTTATTTTAAAGCAAATTTTTGTTAAAGATTATTTATATCCAACTCTATAACTCGCTTATGGTTGGTCTTATAAAAGAAATGCAAATAACTATTTTGTAGGAAATTTTATCAGCTTTAATTTTGAAAGAAAGATAAAAATTGATAGGAGTAATTGTTTTCGAGATATAAGCAAAAAACCAAAGTGAAAACTGTTACAGTTACTGAACAAAAATGTAATTCAGTTTTCAATGTTTGAGACGAAGACGAAAATGCAGCATTTAAAAACGACTCTGAAGACTTCAGTGACTTTTATGTTACCTCCTTTTTCTTCTAATAGAGTATTGGTCCCAATAAATTAAGTGTATTTTAAATCACAAGACATTTTCTGTTAAAGCACTTTTTTTTTTAAATATTAATTATTTTCAAACTTCTATCTCGCTTATGGTTAGTCCTACATAAAAAATGCAAATAACTATTTTGTAGGAAATTTTATCAGCTTTAATTTTAGTAAAAAGATAAAAATTGATAGGAGTAACTGTTTTCGAGATATAAGCAAGAAACTGTTACCTTAATTAAGCGCTTGGATATAAGTAAATTTAGTAATATTAGTATTATTATTATTAATGTTATTGTTATTAATAGGACGACTAAAGACAACACTGAAACATTTAGTGACTTTTATGTCTTCTCCTTTTTCCTCTACTAAAGTGTTAGACACAATTAATTTAGTTTAATTCCGGTTTTTCAAGCATTTTATTTTAAAGCAAATTTTTGTTAAATATTATTTATATCCAACTCTATAACTCGTTTATGCTTGGTCTTACAAGAAAAATGTTAATAACTATTTTGTTGGAAATTTTATCAGCTTTAATTTTGAAAGAGAGATAAAATTTGATAGGAGTAACTGTTTTCGAGATATATGCAAAAAACCAATAAGAAAACTGTAACTGTTACTGAACAAAAATGTAACTCAGTTTTCAATGTTTGAAACGAAGACAAAAATGCAGCATTTATTTAAGAGTCGTTTTTAATCGTCATATTAATAACAATAACATTAATAATAATAATACTAATAATACTAAATTTGCTTATATGCAAACGCTTAATTAAGGTAACAGTTTTTTGGTTTCTTGATTATATCTCGAAAACAGTTACTCCTATCAATTTTTATCATTTTACTAAAATTAAAGCTGATAAAATTTCCTACAAAATAGTTATTTGCATTTTTCATGTAGGACTAACCATAAGCGAGATATAAGTTTGAAAATAATTAATATTTAAAAAAAAAGTTCTTTAACAGAAAATGTCTTGTGATTTAAAATACACTTAATTTATTGGGTCCAATACTTTATTAGAAGAAAAAGAAGGTGACATAAAAGTCACTGACGTCTTCAGAGTCGTTTTTAAATCCTGCATTTTTGTCTTCGTCTCAAACATTGAAAACTGAGTTACATTTTTGTTCAGTAACAGTTACAGTTTTCTTATTGGTTTTTTGCTTATATCTCGAAAACAGTTACTCCTATCAAATTTTATCTTTCTTTCAAAATTAAAGCTGATAAAATTTCCAACAAAATAGTTATTTACATTTTTCTTGTAGGACCAAGCATAAACGAGTTATAGAGTTGGATATAAATAATATTTAACAAAAATTTGCTTTAAAATAAAATGCTTGAAAAACCGGAATTAAACTAAATTAATTGTGTCTAACACTTTAGTAGAGGAAAAAGGAGAAGACATAAAAGTCACTAAATGTTTCAGAGTCGTCTTTAGTCGCCCTATTAATAACAATAACATTAATAATAATAATACTAATATTACTAAATTTGCTTATATGCAAGCGCTTAATTAAGGTAACAGTTTCTTGCATATATCTCGAAAACAGTTACTCCTATTAATTTTTATCTTTTTACTAAAATTAAAGCTGATAAAATTTCCTACAAAATAGTTATTTGCATTTTTTATGTAGGACTAACCATAAGCGAGATAGAAGTTTGAAAATAATTAATATTTAAAAAAAAAGTGCTTTAACAGAAAATGTCTTGTGATTTAAAATACACTTAATTTATTGGGACCAATACTCTATTAGAAGAAAAAGGAGGTGACATAAAAGTCACTGAAGTCTTCAGAGTCGTTTTTAAATGCTGCATTTTTGTCTTCGTCTCAAACATTGAAAACTGAATTACATTTTTGTTCAGTAACTGTAACAGTTTTCACTTTGGTTTTTTGCTTATATCTCGAAAACAATTACTCCTATCAATTTTTATCTTTCTTTCAAAATTAAAGCTGATAAAATTTCCTACAAAATAGTTATTTGCATTTCTTTTGTAAGACCAACCATAAGCGAGTTATAGAGTTGGATATAAATAATCTTTAACAAAAATTTGCTTTAAAATGAAATGTTTGAAAAACCGAAATTAAACTAAATTAATTGGGTCTAACACTTTAGTATAGGAAAAAGGAGAAGACATAAAAGTCACTAAATGTTTCAGAGTCGTCTTTGGTCGTCATATTAATAACAATAACATTAATAATAATAATACTAATAGTACTAAATTTGCTTATATGCAAGCGCTTTATTAAGGTAACAGTTTTTTGGTTTCTTGCTTATATCTCGAAAACAGTTACTCCTATCAATTTTTACCTTTTTTTCAAAATTAAAGCTGATAAAATTTCCTACAAAATAGTTATTTGCATTTCTTTTGTAAGACCAACCATAAGCGAGTTATAGAGTTGGATATAAATAATCTTTAACAAAAATTTGCTTTAAAATATAATGTTTGAAAAACCGAAATTAAATTGAGTCTAACACTTTAGTATAGGAAAAAGGAGAAGACATAAAAGTCACCAAAGTCTTCAGAGTCGTTTTTAGTCGTCATATTAATAACAATAACATTAATAATAATAATAATGCTGCATTTTCGTCATCGTCTCAAACATTGAAAACTGAATTACATTTTTGTTCAGTAACAGTTACAGTTTTCTTATTGGTTTTTTGCTTATATCTCGAAAACAGTTACTCCTATCAATTTTTATCTTTCTTTCAAAATTAAAGCTGATAAAATTTCCTACAAAATAGTTATTTGTATTTTTCTTGTAGGACCAAGCATAAGTGAGTTATAGAGATAGATATAAATAATATTTAACAAAAATTTGCTTTAAAATAAAATGTTTGAAATACTGAAATTAAACTAAATTAATTGTGTCTAACACTTTAGTATAGGAAAAAGGAGAAGACATAAAAGTCACCAAAGTCTTCAGAGTCGTTTTTAGTCGTCATATTAATAACAATAACATTAATAATAATAATACTAATAGTATTAAATTTGCTTATATGCAAGCGCTTTATTAAGGTAACAGTTTTTTGGTTTCTTGCTTATATCTCGAAAACAGTTACTCCTATCAATTTTTATCTGTTTACTAAAATTAAAGCTGATAAAATTTCTTACAAAATAGTTATTTGCATTTTTCATGTAGGACTAACCATAAGCGAGATATAAGTTTGAAAATAATCAATATTTAAAAAAAAAGTGCTTTAACAGAAAATGTCTTGTGATTTAAAATACACTTAATTTATTGGGTCCAATACATTATTAGAAGAAAAAGGAGGTGACTTAAAAGTCACAAAAGTCTGCAGAGTCGTTTTTAAATGCTGCATTTTCGTCTTCGTCTCAAACATTGAAAACTGAATTACATTTTTGTTTAGTAACTGTAACAGTTTTCACTTTGGTTTTTTGCTTATATCTCGAAAACTATTATTCCTATCAATTTTTATCTTTCTTTCAAAATTAAAGCTGATAAAATTTCCTACAAAATAGTTATTTGCATTTTTCATGTAGGACTAACCATAAGCGAGATATAAGTTTGAAAATAATTAATATTAAAAAAAAAGTGCTTTAACAGAAAATGTCTTGTGATTTAAAATACACTTAATTTAATGGGTCCAATACTTTATTAGAAGAAAAAGGAGGTGACATAAAAGTCACTGAAGTCTTCAGAGTCGATTTTAAATGCTGCATTTTCGTCTTTGTCTCAAACATTGAATACTGAATTACATTTTTGTTTAGTAACAGTTACAGTTTTCTTATTGGTTTTTTGCTTATATCTCGAAAACAGTTACTCCTATCAATTTTTATCTTTCTTTCAAAATCAAAGCTGATAAAATTTCCTACAAAATAGTTATTGGCATTTTTTTTGTAGGACCAACCATAAGCGAGTTATAGAGTTGGATATAAGTAATCTTTAACAAAAATTTGCTTTAAAATAAAATGTTTGAAAAACCGAAATTAAACTAAATTAATTAAGACTAACACTTTAGTTGAGGAAAAAGGAGAAGACATAAAAGTCACCAAAGTTTTGAGAGTTGTTTTTAGTTGTCATATTAATAACAATAACATTAATAATAATAATACTAATAGTACTAAATTTGCTTATATGCAAGCGCTTTATTAAGGTAACAGTTTATTGGTTTCTTGCTTATATCTCGAAAACAGTTACTCCTATCAATTTTTATCTTTTTACTAAAATTAAAGCTGATAAAATTTCCTACAAAATAGTTATTTGTATTTTTCTTGTAGGACCAAACATAAGCGAGTTATAGAGATAGATATAAATAATATTTAACAAAAATTTGCTTTAAAATAAAATATTTGAAATACTGAAATTAAACTAAATTAATTGTGTCTAACACTTTAGTATAGGAAAAAGGAGAAGACATAAAAGTCACCAAAGTCTTCAGAGTCGTTTTTAGTCGTCATATTAATAACAATAACATTAATAATAATAATACTAATAGTACTAAATTTGCTTATATGCAAGCGCTTTATTAAGGTAACAGTTTTTTGGTTTCTTGCTTATATCTCGAAAACAGTTACTCCTATCAATTTTTATCTGTTTACTAAAATTAAAGCTGATAAAATTTCCTACAAAATAGTTATTTGCATTTTTTATGTAGGACTAACCATAAGCGAGATTTAAGTTTGAAAATAATCAATATTTAAAAAAAAGTGCTTTAACAGAAAATGTCATGTGATTTAAAATACACTTAATTTATTGGGTCCAATACATTATTAGAAGAAAAAGGAGGTGACTTAAAAGTCACAGAAGTCTTCAGAGTCGTTTTTAAATGCTGCATTTTCGTCTTCGTCTCAAACATTGAAAACTGAATTACATTTTTGTTTAGTAACTGTAACAGTTTTCACTTTGGTTTTTTGCTTATATCTCGAAAACAATTATTCCTATCAATTTTTATCTTTCTTTCAAAATTAAAGCTGATAAAATTTCCTACAAAATAGTTATTTGCATTTTTCTTGTAGGACCAACCATAAGCGAGTTATAGAGTTGGATATAAATAATATTTAACAAAAACTTGCTTTAAAATAAAATGTTTGAAAAACTAAAAAATAAAATTTCTTACAAAATAGTAATTTGCATTTTTCATATAGGACTAACCATAAGCGAGATAAAAGTTTAAAAATAATTAATATTTAAAAAAAAAGTGCTTTAACAGAAAATGTCTTGTGATTTAAAATACACTTAATTTATTGGGTCCAATGCTTTATTAGAAGAAAAAGGAGGTGACATAAAAGTCACCAAAGCCTTGAGAGTCGTTCTTAGTCGTCATATCAATAACAATAACATTAATAATAATAATACTAATAGTACTAAATTTGCTTATATGCAAGCGCTTAATTAAGGTAACAGTTTCTTGCTTATATCTCGAAAACTTACATTTTTGTTCAGTAACTGTAACAGTTTTTACTTTGGTTTTTTGCTTATATTTCGAAAACAATTACTCCTATCAATTTTTATCTTTCTTTCAAAATTAAAGCTGATAAAATTTCCTACAAAATAGTTATTTGCATTTCTTTTGTAAGACCAACCATAAGCGAGTTATAGAGTTGGATATAAATAATCTTTAACAAAAATTTGCTTTAAAATATAATGTTTGAAAAACCGAAATTAAACTAAATTAATTGAGTCTAACACTTTAGTATTGGAAAAAGGAGAAGACATAAAAGTCACCAAAGTCTTCAGAGTCGTTTTTAGTCGTCATATTAATAACAACAACATCAATAATAATAACAATGCTGCATTTTCGTCTTCGTCTCAAACATTGAAAACTGAATTACATTTTTGTTCAGTAACAGTTACAGTTTTCTTATTGGTTTTTTGCTTATATCTCGAAAACAGTTACTCCAATCAATTTTTATCTTTTTTTCAAAATTAAATCTGATAAAATTTCCTACAAAATAGTTATTTGCATTTTTCTTGTAGGACCAACCATAAGCGAGTTATAGAGTTGGGTATAAATAATATTTAACAAAAACTTGCTTTAAAATAAAATGTTTGAAAAACTAAAATTATCCTAAATTAATTGTGTCTAACACTTTAGTAGAGGAAAAAGGAGAAGAGATAAAGGTCACTAAAGGTTTCAGAGTCGTCTTTAGTCGTCATATTAATAACAATAACATTAATAATAATAATACTAATAGTACTAAATTTGCTTACATGCAAACGCTTAATTAAGGTAACAGTTTTTTGGTTTCTTGCTTATATCTGGAAAACAGTTACTTATATCAATTTTTATCTTTTTACTAAAATTAAAGCTGATAAAATTTTCTACAAAATAGTTATTTGCATTTTTCATGTAAGACTAAGCATAAGCGAGATATAAGTTTAAAAATGATTAATATTTAAAAAAAAAGTGCTTTAACAGAAAATGTCTTGTGATTTAAAATACACTTAATTTATTGGGTCCAATACTATATTAGAAGAAAAAGGAGGTGACATAAAAGTCGCTGAAGTCTTCAGAGTCGTTTTTAAATGCTGCATTTTCGTCTTCGTCTCAAACATTGAAAACTGAATTACATTTTTGTTCAGTAACTGTAACAGTTTTTACTTTGGTTTTTTGCTTATATCTCGAAAACAGTTACTCCTATCAATTTTTATCTTTCTTTCATAATCAAAGCTGATAAAATTTCCTACAAAATAGTTATTGGCATTTTTTTTGTAGGACCAACCATAAGCGAGTTATAGAGTTGGATATAAGTAATCTTTAACAAAAATTTGCTTTAAAATATAATGTTTGAAAAACCGAAATTAAACTAAATTAATTAAGACTAACACTTTAGTTGAGGAAAAAGGAGAAGACATAAAAGTCACCAAAGTTTTGAGAGTTGTTTTTAGTCGTCATATTAATAACAATAACATTAATAATAATAATACTAATAGTACTAAATTTGCTTATATGCAAGCGCTTTATTAAGGTAACAGTTTATTGGTTTCTTGCTTATATCTCGAAAACAGTTACTCCTATCAATTTTTATTTTTTTACTAAAATTAAAGCTGATAAAATTTCCTACAAAATAGTTATTTGTATTTTTCTTGTAGGACCAAGCATAAGCGAGTTATAGAGATAGATATAAATAATATTTAACAAAAATTTGCTTTAAAATAAAATATTTGAAATACTGAAATTAAACTAAATTAATTGTGTCTAACACTTTAGTATAGAAAAAAGGAGAAGACATAAAAGTCACCAAAGTCTTCAGAGTCGTTTTTAGTCGTCATATTAATAACAATAACATTAATAATAATAATACTAACAGTACTAAATTTGCTTATATGCAAGCGCTTTATTAAGGTAACAGTTTTTTGGTTTCTTGCTTATATCTCGAAAACAGTTACTCCTATCAATTTTTATCTGTTTACTAAAATTAAAGCTGATAAAATTTCCTACAAAATAGTTATTTGCATTTTTCATGTAGGACTAACCATAAGCGAGATATAAGTTTGAAAATAATCAATATTTAAAAAAAAGTGCTTTAACAGAAAATGTCATGTGATTTAAAATACACTTAATTTATCGGGTCCAATACATTATTAGAAGAAAAAGGAGGTGACTTAAAAGTCACAGAAGTCTTCAGAGTCGTTTTTAAATGCTGCATTTTCGTCTTCGTCTCAAACATTGAAAACTGAATTACATTTTTGTTTAGTAACTGTAACAGTTTTCACTTTGGTTTTTTGCTTATATCTCGAAAACAATTATTCCTATCAATTTTTATCTTTCTTTCAAAATTAAAGCTGATAAAATTTCCTACAAAATAGTTATTTGCATTTTTCTTGTAGGACCAACCATAAGCGAGTTATAAAGTTGGATATAAATAATATTTAACAAAAATTTGCTTTAAAATATAATGTTTGAAAAACCGAAATTAAACTAAATTAATTGAGTCTAACACTTTAGTATAGGAAAAAGGAGAAGACATAAAAGTCACCAATGACTTCAGAATCGTTTTTAGTCGTCATATTAATAACAATAACATTTATAATAATAATAATGCTGCATTTTCGTCTTCGTCTCAAACATTGAAAACTGAATTATATTTTTGTTCAGTAACAGTTACAGTTTTCTTATTGGTTTTTTGTTTATATCTCGAAAACAGTTACTCCTATTAATTTTTATCTTTTTTTCAAAATTAAAGCTGATAAAATTTCCTACAAAATAGTTATTTGCATTTTTCTTGTAGGACCAACCATAAGCGAGTTATAGAGTTGGATATAAATAATATTTAACAAAAACTTGCTTTAAAATAAAATGTTTGAAAAACTAAAAAATAAAATTTTCTACAAAATAGTAATTTGCATTTTTCATGTAGGACTAACCATAAGCAAAATATAAGTTTAAAAATAATTAATATTTAAAAAAAAAGTGTTTTAACAGAAAATGTCTTGTGATTTAAAATACACTTAATTTATTGGGTCCAATACTTTATTAGAAGAAAAAGGAGGTGACATAAAAGTCACCAAAGTCTTGAGAGTCGTTCTTAGTCGTCATATCAATAACAATAACATTAATAATAATAATACTAATAGTACTAAATTTGCTTATATGCAAGCGCTTAATTAAGGTAACAGTTTCTTGCTTATATCTCGAAAACTTACATTTTTGTTCAGTAACTGTAACAGTTTTTACTTTGGTTTTTTGCTTATATCTCGAAAACAATTACTCCTATCAATTTTTATCTTTCTTTCAAAATTAAAGCTGATAAAATTTCCTACAAAATAGTTATTTGCATTTCTTTTGTAAGACCAACCATAAGCGAGTTATAGAGTTGGATATAAATAATCTTTAACAAAAATTTGCTTTAAAATATAATGTTTGAAAAACCGAAATTAAACTAAATTAATTGAGTCTAACACTTTAGTATAGGAAAAAGGAGAAGACATAAAAGTCACCAAAGACTTCAGAGTCGTTTTTAGTCGTCATATTAATAACAATAACATTAATAATAATAATAATGCTGCATTTTCGTCTTCGTCTCAAACATTGAAAACTGAATTACATTTTTGTTTAGTAACAGTTACAGTTTTCTTATTGGTTTCTTGCTTATATCTCGAAAACAGTTACTTCTATCAATTTTTATCTTTTTTTCAAAATTAAAGCTGATAACATTTCCTACAAAATAGTTATTTGCATTTTTTTGTAGGACCAACCATAAGCGAGTTATAGAGTTGGATATAAATAATCTTTAACAAAAATTTTCTTTAAAATAAAATGTTTGAAAAACTAAAATTAAACCAAATTAATTGTGTCTAACACTTTAGTAGAGGAAAAAGGAGAAGACATAAAGGTCACTAAAGTCTTCAGAGTCGTTTTTAGTCGTCATATTAATAACAATAACATTAATAATAATAATACTAATAGTACTAAATTTGCTTATATGCAAGCGCTTAATTAATGTAACAGTTTTTTGGTTTCTAGCTTATATCTCGAAAACAGTTACACCTATCAAATTTTATCTTTCTTTCAAAATTAAAGCTGATAAAATTTCCAACAAAGTAATTATTTGCATTTTTCTTGTAGGACCAAGCATAAGCGAGTTATAGAGATGAATATAAATAATATCTAACAAAAATTTGCTTTAAAATAAAATGTTTGAAAAACTGAAATTAAACTAAATTAATTGTGTCTAACACTTTAGTGGAGGAAAAAGGAGAAGACATAAAAGTCTTTAAAGGTTTCAGAATCGTCTTTAGTCGTCATATTAATAACAATAACATTAATAAACTAATAGTACTAAATTTGCTTATATGCAAACGCTGCATTAAGGTAATAGTTTTTTGGTTTCTTGCTTATATCTCGAAAACAGTTACTCCTATCAATTTTTAACTTTTCACCAAAATTAAAGATGATAAAATTTCCTGCAAAATAGTTATTTGCATTTTTCATGTAGAACAAACCATAAGCGAGATATAAGTTTGAAAATAATTAATAATTAAAAAAAAATGTGTTTTAACAGAAAATGTCTTGTGATTTAAAATACACTTAATTTATTGGGTCCAATACTTAATTAGAAGAAAAAGGAGGTGCAAATAACTATTTTGTTGGAAATTTTATCAGCTTTAATTGTGAAAGAAAGATAAAATTTGATAGGAGTAACTGTTTTCGAGATATAAGCAAAAAACCAATAAGAAAACTGTAACTGTTACTGAACAAAAATGTAATTCAGTTTTCAATGTTTGAGACGAAGACAAAAATGCAGCATTTAAAAACGACTCTGAAAACTTCAGTGACTTTTATGTCACCTCCTTTTTCTTCTAATAAAGTATTGGACCCAATAAATTAAGTGTATTATAAATCACAAAACATTTTCTGTTAAAACACTTTTTTTTAATTATTAATTACTTTCAAACTTATATCTCGCTTATGGTTAGTTCTACATGAAAAATGCAAATAACTATTTTGTAGGAAATTTTATCGTCTCTAATTTTGGTGAAAAAGTAAAAATTGATAGGAGTAACTGTTTTCGAGATATAAGCATAAAACAAAAAAACTGTTACCTTAATTAAGCGCTTGCATATAAGCAAATTTAGTACTACTAGTATTGTTATTATAAATGTTATTGTTATTAATATTACGACTAAAGACAACTCTAAGACTTTAGTGACTTTTAGGTCTCCTCCTTTTTCCTCTACTAAAGTGTTAGACACAATTAATTTAGTTTAATTTCAGTTTTTCAAACATTTTATTTTAAAGCAAATTTTTGTTAAATATTAAAAACTATAAAATGGCTTAGATTGCCTAAAAACACACATCACACATGATCTTTTGCATAGAAATGAGAAAACGCTCATATAACACAAAATAAGCTTCATTTTTGCTTAGAAAACTAAGCTTACTTTTATTACTACTATTATTATTATTTTTATTATTATTATTATTACTATTATTTTTATTAATATTATTACTATTATTATTATTATTATTATTATTATTATTATTATTATTAGAGAAAACTTTCACTAAACAAATGCCAAACGTCTTAGTTCGTTTTATAAAAGCGACTTATGATACAGTTTAAACAAAAACAAATTATTTTCGTTGTTGTTGTGTCAAAATAATTTATTTCGAATGATTCAATGGAGCGAAACGAGTAAACTTTTATAGGACAGATGCAATATACCATATTACCACATAAATCGTTATTTTAAAGCAAAGTATTACCTTTTGCACTTGTTCAATTAAAGTTTGCTTACTTCGAAGTATGTAATCGTCCGGAATATTTTTTTTTGCCAAAACTATAAAGTAATTTGTTCTTTTGAGCTTGAATATAGAGTTTTCATTACGTTTTATAGTAGTTTACTCTACTCTAAGCATAGAATCAAACAAAGTAATCCGCTTTTGTTAAAACTGATACATAATTTGCTCTTATTTTCGAGAATAAGACGTTTTCAATATGCTTGATAAAATTTTTCTTGTTTATAGCAAGGAATCGTTTAAAATAAGCTGTATTTGCCTAAACTGATACGTAATTCGATATTTATGCATGGACACGAAGTTTTCAGTTTCTTTGACGTAAAATTTCTTGTTGCAAAAGGTAATACTTTGCTTTAAAACAACGCTTTATATGGTAATATGTGGTTTTGCATCTGCCCCATAAAAGTTCATTAGTTTCGAATCATAAATTCGTTTGAAATAAACAGTGCTGGTCAAAACTATAATGTAAATTATTTTTTTGAGACGAAATTTAAAGTTTTCATTAAGTTTTATACAAGTTTGCTCTATTCTAAGCAAAGGAGTAATCAGGATAAATTGCTTTTATCTAGAGTAATATATAATTTGCAGTTTTCAACCAGAATAAGACGTTTTTAATCTTTTTAATGTAAGTTTTCGTGTTCAAAACAAAGGATCGTCTAAAATAAGCAGTTTTTGTCCAGACTGAAACGTAATTCGAATTTCTGTGCCTGAATAAGGGGTTTTCAGTTTCTTTGATGTAAGGTTTCTTGTTTGTAACAATGAATTAACAAAAATATTTGGTTTTTATCCAAACTGTGGCATGAATCAGCTTTAAGACTATAACGCAAATCTTTTGTTTTGTGCTAAAATAAGACGTTTTTAGTCAGTTTGATATAAGTTTTCTTGTTCAAAGCAAAATATTGTCGAAAATCAACCGTTTTTGTCTAAACTGATACAAAATTCGGTGGTTTGTGTCCGAATACAAAGTTTTCAGATTCTTTAATGTTAGGTTTGCTGCTTCTAACAAAGAATCAACGAAAATATTATGTTTTAATACAAACTGCAATATAAAATGTCTTTATAGGACAAAACATGATGTTTGGCATCTGTTTAATTAAAATTTACTCGTTTGGAAGCATAGAATCATTCCAAATAAGGTATTCTCGTCGAAACTATAATGTAATTAGTATTTTGTGCTAGAATACAGCGTTTTTGTTAGATTTTTTTAACAATTTTGTCTATTTTAGGCAATGAAACGAAAAGGATTAGCTGCCTTTATCCAAAGTGATACATAAATTGCTCTTTTATGCCAGATTAATACGTTTTTAGTATATTCGATGTAAGTTTTCTTGTTCAAAGCAAAAGATCGTCTAAAATAAGCCGTTTTTGTTTGAACTGATGAACAATTCAGACTGAGAGTCAACAAAAATAATTTGTTTTAATCCAAACTGATACTTTTTGACCCTATAAGAGTCCTATAAGAGTCCGAGATACGCCGTTCTCGTCAAGTCTATAACGTAATTCGTTATAAGTTTTTAATAATAACAATAATAATAATAATAACAATAACAATAATAATAATAATAATAATAATAATAATAAAAATAATAATAGTAATAAAAGTAAGCTTAGTATTCTAAGCAAAAATGAAGCTTATTTTGTGTGTTATATGAGCGTTTTCTCATTTCTATGCAAAAGATCATGTGTGATCTGTGTTTTTAGGCAATCTAAGCCATTTTATAGTTTTTAGGCAAGAAATTGGCTAAAATTAATCACTCGTTTTAAAACTGATATAAAAAAAATACTATACAAAAGTAATAATCGGTTTTTAATAATAATAATAATAATAATAATAATAATAATAATAATAATAATAATAATAATAATAATAATAATAATAATAATAATAATAATAACAATAATAATAATAATAATAATAATAATAATAATAACAATAATATTAATAAAAATAATAATAATAGTAATAAAAGTAAGCTTAGTTTTCTAAGCAAAAATGAAGCTTATTTTGTGTTATATGAGTGTTTTCTCATTTCTATGCAAGAAATCATCTGTGATCTGTGTTTTTAGGCACAAAATTGTTTAAAATTAATAACTCATTTTAAAACTGGTATAAAAACATTTACTATACAAAAGTTAATAATAATAATAATAATAATAATAATAATAATAATAATAATAATAATAATAATAATAATAATAATAATAATAATAATAATAGTAATAGTAACAAAAGTAATAATAATAATAATACATTTAATAAGGAAAAATGGAGCTTATTTTGTGTGTTACATGAGCGTTTTCTCATTTCTATGCAAAAGATTATGTGTGATCTGTGTTTTTAGGCAAACTAAGCCATTTTATAGTTTTTAATATTTAACAAAAATTAGCTTTAAAATAAAATGTTTGAAAAACTGAAATTAAACTAAATTAATTGAGTCTAACACTTTAGTAGAGGAAAAAGGAGGAGACATAAAAGTCACAAAAGTCTGAGAGTTGTCTTTAGTCGTCATATTAATAACAATAACATTTATAATAGCAATACTAGTAGTACTAAATTTGCTTATATGCAAGCGCTTAATTAAGGTAACAGTTTTTTTGTTTTTTGCTTGTATCTCGAAAACAGTTACTCCAATCAATTTTTACTTTTTCACCAAAATTAAAGGTGATAAAATTTCCTACAAAATAGTTATTTCCATTTTTCATGTAGAACTAACCATAAGCGAGATATAAGTTAAATAATTAATAATTGAAAAAAAGTGTTTTAACAGAGAATGTCTTGTGATTTAAAATACACTTAATTTATTGTGTCCAATACTTTATTAGAAGAAAAAATCCTGACATAAAAGTCACTGAAGTCTTCAGAGTCGTTTTTAAATGCTGCATTTTTGTCTCAAGTTTTTAGTCGTCAAATTAATAACAATAACATTAATAATAATAATACTAATATTGCTAAATTTGCTTATATGCAAGCGCTTAATTAAGGTAACAGTTTCTTGCTTATATCTCGAAAACAGTTACTCTTATCAATTTTTATTTTTTACTAAAATTAAAGCTGATAAAATTTCCTACAAAATAGTTATTTGCATTTTTCATGTAGGACTAACCATAAGCGAGATATAAATTTGAAAATAATCAATTTTTAAAAAAAAAGTGCTTTAACAGAAAATGTCTTGTGATTTAAAATACACTTAATTTATTGGGTCCAATACTTTATTAGAAAAAAAAGGAGGTGACTTAAAAGTCACTGAAGTCTTCAGAGTCGTTTTTAAATGCTGCATTTTCGTCTTCGTCTCAAACATTGAAAACTGAATTACATTTTTGTTTAGTAACTGTTACAGTTTTCACTTTGGTTTTTTGCATATATCTCGAAAACAGTTACTCCTATAAATTTTTATCTTTCCTTCAAAATTAAAGCTGATAAAATTTCCTACAAAATAGTTTTTAGCATTTTTTTTGTAGGACCAACCATAAGCGAGTTATAGAGTTGGATATAAATAATCTTTAACAAAAATTGGCTTTAAAATAAAATGTTTGAAAAACCGAAATTAAACTAAATTAATTGAGTCTAACACTTTAGTAGAGGAAAAAGGAGGAGACGTAAAAGTCACCAAAGTCTTCAGAGTCGTTTTTAATCGTCATATTAATAACAATAACATTAATAATAATAATACTAATAATACTAAATTTGCTTATATGCAAACGCTTAATTAAGGTAACAGTTTTTTGGTTTCTTGATTATATCTCGAAAACAGTTACTCCTATCAATTTTTATCTTTTTACTAAAATTAAAGCTGATAAAATTTCCTACAAAATAGTTATTTGCATTTTTTATGTAGGACTAACCATAAGCGAGATATAAGTTTGAAAATAATTAATATTTAAAAAAAAAGTGCTTTAACAGAAAATGTCTTGTGATTTAAAATACACTTAATTTATTGGGTCCAATACTTTATTAGAAGAAAAAGGAGGTGACATAAAAGTCACTGACGTCTTTAGAGTCGTTTTTAAATGCTGCATTTTTGTCTTCGTCTCAAACATTGAAAACTGAGTTACATTTTTGTTCAGTAACAGTTACAGTTTTCTTATTGGTTTTTTGCTTATATCTCGAAAACAGTTACTCCTATCAAATTTTATCTTTCTTTCAAAATTAAAGCTGATAAAATTTCCTACAAAATAGTTATTTGCATTTTTTTTGTAAGACCAACCATAAGCGAGTTATAGAGTTGGATGTAAATAATCTTTAACAAAAATTTGCTTTAAAATATAATGTTTGAAAAACCGAAATTAAACTAAATTAATTAAGTCTAACACTTTAGTAGAGGAAAAAGGAGAAGACATAAAAGTCACCAAAGTCTTCAGAGTCGTTTTTAGTCGTCATATTAATAACAATAACATTAATAATAATAATAATGCTGCATTTTCGTCTTCGTCTCAAACATTGAAAACTGAATTACATTTTTGTTCAGTAACAGTAAAAGTTTTCTTATTGGTTTTTTGCTTATATCTCGAAAACAGTTACTCCTATCAATTTTTATCTTTCTTTCAAAATTAAAGCTGATAAAATTTCCTACAAAATAGTTATTTGCATTTTTCTTGTAGGACCAACCATAAGCGAGTTATAGAGTTGGATATAAATAATATTTAACAAAAACTTGCTTTAAAATAAAATGTTTGAAAAACTAAAATTAAACAATTAATTGTGTCTAACACTTTAGTAGAGGAAAAAGGAGAAGACATAAATGTCACTAAAGTTTTCAAAGTCGTCTTTAGTCGTCATATTAATAACAATAACATTAATAATAATAATACTAATAGTACTAAATTTGCTTACATGCAAACGCTTAATTAAGGTAACAGTTTTTTGCTTTCTTGCTTATATCTCGAAAATAGTTACTTATATCAATTTTTATCTATTTACTAAAATTAAAGCTGATAAAATTTTCTACAAAATAGTTATTTGCATTTTTCATGTAAGACTAACCATAAGCGAGATATAAGTTTAAAAATTATTAATATTTAAAAAAAAGTGCTTTAACAGAAAATGTCTTGTGATTTAAAATACACTTAATTTATTGGGTCCAATACTTTATTAGAAGAAAAAGGAGGTGACATAAAAGTCGCTGAAGTCTTCAGAGTCGTTTTTAAATGCTGCATTTTCGTCTTCGTCTCAAACATTGAAAACTGAATTACATTTTTGTTCAGTAACTGTAACAGTTTTTACTTTGGTTTTTTGCTTATATCTCGAAAACAATTACTCCTATCAATTTTTATCTTTTTTTCAAAATTAAAGCTGATAAAATTTCCTACAAAATAGTTATTTGCATTTCTTTTGTAAGACCAACCATAAGCGAGTTATAGAGTTGGATATAAATAATCTTTAACAAAAATTTGCTTTAAAATATAATGTTTGAAAAACAGAAATTAAACTAAATTAATTGAGTCTAACACTTTAGTATAGGAAAAAGGAGAAGACATAAAAGTCACCAAAGTCTTCAGAGTCGTTTTTAGTCGTCATATTAATAACAATAACATTAATAATAATAATAATGCTGCATTTTCGTCTTCGTCTCAAACATTGAAAACTGAATTACATTTTTGTTCAGTAACAGTTACTGTTTTCTTATTGGTTTTTTGCTTATATCTCGAAAACAGTTACTCCTATCAATTTTTATCTTTCTTTCAAAATTAAAGCTGATAAAGTTTCCTACAAAATAGTTATTTGCATTTTTCTTGTAGGACCAACCATAAGCTAGTTATAGAGTTGGATATAAATAATATTTAACAAAAACTTGCTTTAAAATAAAATGTTTGAAAAACTAAAATTAAACTAAATTAATTGTGTCTAACACTTTAGCAGAGGAAAAAGGAGAAGACATAAAGGTCACTAAAGGTTTCAGAGTCGTCTTTAGTAGTCATATTAATAACAATAACATTAATAATAATACTAATAGTACTAAATTTGCTTACATGCAAACGCTTAATTAAGGTAACAGTTTTTTGGTCTTGCTTATATCTCGAAAATAGTTACTTATATCAATTTTTATCTTTTTATTAAAATTAAAGCTGATAAAATTTTCTACAAAATAGTTATTTGCATTTTTCATGTAAAACTAACCATAAGCGAGATATAAGTTTAAAAATTATTAATATTTAAAAAAAAGTGCTTTAACAGAAAATGTCTTGTGATTTAAAATACACTTAATTTATTGGGTCCAATACATTATTAGAAGAAAAAGGAGGTGACTTAAAAGTCACAGAAGTCTTCAGAGTCGTTTTTAAATGCTGCATTTTCGTCTTCGTCTCAAACATTGAAAACTGAATTACATTTTTGTTTAGTAACTGTAACAGTTTTCACTTTGGTTTTTTGCTTATATCTCGAAAACTATTATTCCTATCAATTTTTATCTTTCTTTCAAAATTAAAGCTGATAAAATTTCCTACAAAATAGTTATTTGCATTTCTCATGTAGGACTAACTATAAGCGAGATATAAGTTTGAAAATAATTAATATTTAAAAAAAAAGTGCTTTAACACAAAATGTTTTGTGATTTAAAATACACTTAATTTATTAGGTCCAATACTTTATTAGAAGAAAAAGGAGGTGACATATAAGTCACTGAAGTCTTCAAAGTCGATTTTAAATGCTGCATTTTCGTCTTCGTCTCAAACATTGAAAACTGAATTACATTTTTGTTCAGTAACAGTTACAGTTTTCTTATTGGTTTTTTGCTTATATCTCGAAAACAGTTACTCCTATCAATTTTTATCTTTTTTTCAAAATTAAAGCTGATAAAATTTCCTACAAAATAGTTATTTGCATTTCTTTTGTAAGACCAACCATAAGCGAGTTATAGAGTTGGATATAAATAATCTTTAACAAAAATTTGCTTTAAAATATAATGTTTGAAAAACAGAAATTAAACTAAATTAATTGAGTCTAACACTTTAGTATAGGAAAAAGGAGAAGATATAAAAGTCACCAAAGTCTTCAGAGTCGTTTTTAGTCGTCATATTAATAACAATAACATTAATAATAATATTAATGCTGCATTTTCGTCTTCGTCTCAAACATTGAAAACTGAATTACATTTTTGTTCAGTAACAGTTACTGTTTTCTTATTGGTTTTTTGCTTATATCTCGAAAACAGTTACTCCTATCAATTTTTATCTTTCTTTCAAAATTAAAGCTGATAAAGTTTCCTACAAAATAGTTATTTGCATTTTTCTTGTAGGACCAACCATAAGCTAGTTATAGAGTTGGATATAAATAATATTTAACAAAAACTTGCTTTAAAATAAAATGTTTGAAAAACTAAAACTAAACTAAATTAATTGTGTCTAACTCTTTAGCAGAGGAAAAAGGAGAAGACATAAAGGTCACTAAAGGTTTCAGAGTCGTCTTTAGTAGTCATATTAATAACAATAACATTAATAATAATACTAATAGTACTAAATTTGCTTACATGCAAACGCTTAATTAAGGTAACAGTTTTTTGATTTCTTGCTTATATCTCGAAAATAGTTACTTATATCAATTTTTATCTTTTTATTAAAATTAAAGCTGATAAAATTTTCTACAAAATAGTTATTTGCATTTTTCATGTAAGACTAACCATAAGCGAGATATAAGTTTAAAAATTATTAATATTTAAAAAAAAGTGCTTTAACAGAAAATGTCTTGTGATTTAAAATACACTTAATTTATTGGGTCCAATACTTTATTAGAAGAAAAAGGAGGTGACATAAAAGTCGCTGAAGTCTTCAGAGTCGTTTTTAAATGCTGCATTTTCGTCTTCGTCTCAAACATTGAAAACTGAATTACATTTTTGTTCAGTAACTTTAACAGTTTTTACTTTGGTTTTTTGCTTATATCTCGAAAACAATTACCCCTATCAATTTTTATCGTTCTTTCAAAATTAAAGCTGATAAAATTTCCTACAAAATAGTTATTTGCATTTCTTTTGTAAGACTTACCATAAGCGAGTTATAGAGTTGGATATAAATAATCTTTAACAAAAATTTGCTTTAAAATAAAATGTTTGAAAAACCGAAATTAAACTAAATTAATTGAGTCTAACACTTTAGTATAGGAAAAAGGAGAAGACATAAAAGTCACCAAAGTCTTCAGAGTCGTGTTTAGTCGTCATATTAATAACAATAACATTAATAATAATAATACTAATAGTAGAAAATTTGCTTATATGCAAGCGCTTTATTAAGGTAACAGTTTTTTGGTTTCTTGCTTATATCTCGAAAACAGTTACTCCTATCAATTTTTATCTGTTTACTAAAATTAAAGCTGATAAAATTTCCTACAAAATAGTTATTTGCATTTTTCATGTAGGACTAACCATAAGCGAGATATAAGTTTGAAAATAATTAATATTTAAAAAAAAAGTGCTTTAACAGAAAATGTCTTGTGATTTAAAATACACTTAATTTATTGGGTCCAATACATTATTAGAAGAAAAAGGAGGTGACTTAAAAGTCACTGAAGTCTTCAGAGTCGTTTTTAAATGCTGCATTTTCGTCTTCGTCTCAAACATTGAAAACTGAATTACATTTTTGTTTAGTAACTGTAACAGTTTTTACTTTGGTTTTTTGCTTATATCTCGAAAACAATTACTCCTATCAATTTTTATCTTTTTACTAAAATAAAAGCTGATAAAATTTCCTACAAAATAGTTATTTGCATTTTTCTTGTAGGACCAACCATAAGCGAGTTATAAAGTTGGATATAAATAATATTTAACAAAAACTTGCTTTAAAATAAAATGTTTGTAAAACTAAAAAATAAAATTTCCTACAAAATAGTAATTTGCATTTTTCATGTAGGACTAACCATAAGCGAGATATAAGTTTAAAAATAATTAATATTTAAAAAAAAGTGCTTTAACAGAAAATGTCTTGTGATTTAAAATACACTTAATTTATTGGGTCCAATACTTTATTAGAAGAAAAAGGGAATGACATAAAAGTCACCAAAGCCTTGAGAGTCGTTCTTAGTCGTCATATCAATAACAATAACATTAATAATAATAATACTAATAGTACTAAAATTGCTTATATGCAAGCGCTTAATTAAGGTAACAGTTTCTTGCTTATATCTCGAAAACTTACATTTTTGTTCAGTAACTGTAACAGTTTTTACTTTGGTTTTTTGCTTATTTCTCGAAAACAATTACTCCTATCAATTTTTTTCTTTCTTTCAAAATTAAAGCTGATAAAATTTCCTACAAAATATTTATTTGCATTTCTTTTGTAAGACCAACCATAAGCGAGTTATAGAGTTGGATATAAATAATTTTTAACAAAAATTTGCTTTAAAATATAATGTTTGAAAAACCGAAATTAAACTAAATTAATTGAGTCTAACACTTTAGTATAGGAAAAAGGAGAAGACATAGAAGTCACCAAAGACTTCAGAGTCGTTTTTAGTCGTCATATTAATAACAATAATATTAATAATAATAATAATGCTGCATTTTCGTCTTCGTCTCAAACATTGAAAACTGAATTACATTTTTGTTCAGTAACAGTTACAGTTTTCTTATTGGTTTCTTGCTTATATCTCGAAAACAGTTACTTCTATCAATTTTTATCTTTTTTTCAAAATTAAAGCTGATAACATTTCCTACAAAATAGTTATTTGCATTTTTTTGTAGGACCAACCATAAGCGAGTTATAGAGTTGGATATAAATAATCTTTAACAAAAATTTGCTTTAAAATAAAATGTTTGAAAAACTAAAATTAAACCAAATTAATTGTGTCTAACACTTTAGTAGAGGAAAAAGGAGAAGACATAAAGGTCACTAAAGTCTTCAGAGTCGTTTTTAGTCGTCATATTAATAACAATAACATTAATAATAATAATACTAATAGTACTAAATTTGCTTATATGCAAGCGCTTAATTAAGGTAACGGTTTTTTGGTTTCTAGCTTATATCTCGAAAACAGTTACTCCTATCAATTTTTATCTTTTTATTAAAATTAAAGCTGATAAAATTTCCTACAAAATAGTTATTTGCATTTTTCATGTACGACTAACCATAAGCGAGATATAAGTTTGAAAATAATTAATATTTAAAACAAAAGTGCTTTAACAGAAAATGCCTTGTGATTTAAAATACACTTAGTTTATTGGGTCCAATACTTTATTATAAGAAAAAGGAGGTGACATAAAAGTCACTGAAGTCTTCAGAGTCGTTTTTAAATGCTGCATTTTCGTTTTCGTCTCAAACATTGAAAACTGAATTACATTTTTGTTCAGTAACAGTTACAGTTTTCTTATTGGTTTTTTGCTTATATCTCGAAAACAGTTACACCTATCAAATTTTATCTTTCTTTCAAAATTAAAGCTGATAAAATTTCCAACAAAGTAATTATTTGCATTTTTCTTGTAGGACCAAGCATAAGCAAGTTATAGAGATGAATATAAACAATATCTAACAAAAATTTGCTTTAAAATAAAATGTTTGAAAAACTGAAATTAAACTAAATTAATTGTGTCTAACACTTTAGTGGAGGAAAAAGGAGAAGACATAAAAGTCTCTAAAGGTTTCAGAATCGTCTTTAGTCGTCATATTAATAACAATAACATTAATAAACTAATAGTACTAAATTTGCTTATATGCAAACGCTGCATTAAGGTAATAGTTTTTTGGTTTCTTGCTTATATCTCGAAACCAGTTACTCCTATCAATTTTTACCTTTTCACCAAAATTAAAGATGATAAAATTTCCTGCAAAATAGTTATTTGCATTTTTCATGTAGAACAAACCATAAGCGAGATATAAGTTTGAAAATAATTAATAATTAAAAAAAAATGTGTTTTAACAGAAAATGTCTTGTGATTTAAAATACACTTAATTTATTGGGTCCAATACTTAATTAGAAGAAAAAGGAGGTGCAAATAACTATTTTGTTGGAAATTTTATCAGCTTTAATTGTGAAAGAAAGATAAAATTTGATAGGAGTAACTGTTTTCGAGATATAAGCAAAAAACCAATAAGAAAACTGTAACTGTTACTGAACAAAAATGTAATTCAGTTTTCAATGTTTGAGACGAAGACAAAAATGCAGCATTTAAAAACGACTCTGGAAACTTCAGTGACTTTTATGTCACCTCCTTTTTCTTCTAATAAAGTATTGGACCCAATAAATTAAGTGTATTATAAATCACAAGACATTTTCTGTTAAAACACTTTTTTTTAATTATTAATTACTTTCAAACTTATATCTCGCTTATGGTTAGTTCTACATGAAAAATGCAAATAACTATTTTGTAGGAAATTTTATCACCTTTAATTTTGATGAAAAAGTAAAAATTGATAGGAGTAACTGTTTTCGAGATATAAGCAAAAAACAAAAAAACTGTTACCTTAATTAAGCGCTTGCATATAAGCAAATTTAGTACTACTAGTATTGTTATTATAAATGTTATTGTTATTAATATGACGACTAAAGACAACTCTAAGACTTTAGTGACTTTTATGTCTCCTCCTTTTTCCTCTACTAAAGTGTTAGACACAATTAATTTAGTTTAATTTCAGTTTTTCAAACATTTTATTTTAAAGCAAATTTTTGTTAAATATTAAAAACTATAAAATGGCTTAGATTGCCTAAAAACACACATCACACATGATCTTTTGCATAGAAATGAGAAAACGCTCATATAACACAAAATAAGCTTCATTTTTGCTTAGAAAACTAAGCTTACTTTTATTACTACTATTATTATTATTTTTATTAATAATAATATTATTATTACTATTATTATTATTAATTTTATTATAATTATTATTATTATTAATATTATTATTATTAAAAACCGATTATAACTTTTGTATAGTAAATGTTTTTATACCAGTTTTAAAATGAGTTATTAATTTTAGACAATTTCTTGCCTAAAAACACAGATCACAGATGATCTCTTGCATAGAAATGAGAAAACGCTCAGATAACACAAAATAAGCATCATTTTTGCTTAGAAAAACTAAGCTTTAATTTAGAAAGAAATTCATTATTATAAGTATTATTATCATTATTATTATTATTATTATTATTATTATTATTATTATTATTTCTTTTATTACTATTATTATTATTATTATTATTATTATTATTAACTTTTGTATAGTAAATGTTTTTATACCAGTTTTAAAATGAGTGATTAATTTTAGCCAATTTCTTGCCTAAAAACTATAAAATGGCTTAGATTGCCTAAAAACACAGATCACAGATGATCTCTTGCATAGAAATGAGAAAACGCTCAGATAACACAAAATAAGCATCATTTTTGCTTAGAAAAACTAAGCTTTGATTTAGAAAGAAATTCATTATTATAAGTATTATTATTATTATTATTATTATTTCTTTTATTACTATTATTATTATTATTATTATTATTATTATTATTAACTTTTGTATAGTAAATGTTTTTATACCAGTTTTAAAATGAGTTATTAATTTTAGACAATTTCTTGCCTAAAAACACAGATCACAGATGATTTCTTGCATAGAAATGAGAAAACGCTCATATAACACAAAATAAGCTTCATTTTTGCTTAGAAAACTAAGCTTACTTTTATTACTATTATTATTTTTATTATTATTATTATTATTATCATTATTATTATTATTATTATTATTACTATTATTAGTATTATTATTTTTATTATTATTATTATTATTATTATTATTATTATTATTATTATTGTTATTATTATTATTATTATTAAAAACTTATATTAAACAGACAGAAAACGTCGTATTCTGACACAAAAAAACGAATTACGTTATAGACTTGACGAGAACGGCGTATCTCGGACTCTTATAGGACTCTTATAGGGTCAAAAAGTATCAGTTTGGATTAAAATAAATTATTTTTGTTGACTCTTAGTCTGAATTGTTCATCAGTTCAAACAAAAACGGCTTATTTTAGACGATCTTTTGCTTTGAACAAGAAAACTTACATCGAACAGACTAAAAACATATTAATCTGGCATAAAAGAGCAATTTATGTATCACTTTAGATAAAGGCAGCTAATCCTATTCGTTTCATTGCTTAAAATAGACAAAATTGTTAATAAATCTAACAAAAACGCTGTATTCTAGCACAAAATACTAATTACATTATAGTTTCGACGAGAATAGCTTATTTGGAATGATTCTATGCTTCCAAACGAGTAAATTTTTATTAAACAGATGCCAAACATCATGTTTTGTCCTATAAAGACATTTTATATTGCAGTTTGTATTAAAACAAAATATTTTCGTTGATTCTTTGTTAGAAGCAGCAAACCTAACATTAAAGAATCTGAAAACTTTGTATTCGGACACAAACCACCGAATTTTGTATCAGTTTAGACAAAAACGGTTGATTTTCGACAATATTTTGCTTTGAACAAGAAAATTTATATCAAACTGACTAAAAACGTCTTATTTTAGCACAAAACAAAAGATTTGCGTTATAGTCTTGAAGCTGATTCATGACACAGTTTGGATAAAAACCAATTATTTTTGTTAATTCATTGTTACAAACAAGAAACCTTACATCAAAGAAACTGAAAACCCCTTATTCAGGCACAGAAATTCGAATTACGTTTCAGTCTGGACAAAAGCTGCTTATTTTAGACGATCCTTTGTTTTGAACACGAAAACTTACATTAAAAAGATTAAAAACGTCTTATTCTGGCTGAAAACTGCAAATTATATATTACTCTAGATAAAAGCAATTTATCCTGATTACTCTTTTACTTAGAATAGAGTAAACTTGTATAAAATTTAATGAAAACTTTAAATTTAGTCTCAAAGAAATGATTTACGTTATAGTTTTGACCAGCACTGTTTATTTCAAACGAATTTATAATTCGTTTTATAAAAGCGACTTATGTAACAGTTTAAACAAAAACAAATTATTTTCGCTGTTGTTGTGTTAAAATAATTTATTTCGAATGATTCAATGGAGCGAAACGAGTAAACTTTTATAGGACAGATGCAAAATACCATATTACCACATAAATCGTTATTTTAAAGCAAAGTATTAGCTTTTGCACTTGTTCAATTAAAGTTTGCTTACTTCGAAGTATGTAATCGTCCGGAATATTTTTTTTTGTCAAAACTATAACGTAATTTGTTCTTTTGAGCTTGAATATAGAGTTTTCATTACGTTTTAAAGTAGTTTACTCTACTCTAAGCATAGAATCAAACAGAGTAATCCGCTTTTGTTAAAACTGATACATAATTTGCTCTTATTTTCGAGAATAAGACGTTTTCAATATGCTTGATAAAATTTTTCTTGTTTATAGCAAGGAATCGTTTAAAATAAGCTGTATTTGCCTAAACTGATACGTAATTCGATATTTATGCATGGATACGAAGTTTTCAGTTTCTTTGACGTGAAATTTCTTGTTGCAAAAGGTAATACTTTGCTTTAAAACAACGCTTTATATGGTAATATGTGGTATTGCATCTGCCCCATAAAAGTACATTAGTTCAAAAGTTCATAAATTCGTTTGAAATAAACAGTGCTGGTCAAAACTATAACGTAAATTATTTCTTTGAGACGAAATTTAAAGTTTTCATTAAGTTTTATACAAGTTTGCTCTATTCTAAGCAAAGGAGTAATCAGGATAAATTGCTTTTATCTAGAGTAATATATAATTTGCAGTTTTCAGCCAGAATAAGACGTTTTTAATCTTTTTAATGTAAGTTTTCGTGTTCAAAACAAAGGATCGTCTAAAATAAGCAGTTTTTGTCCAGACTGAAACGTAATTCGAATTTCTGTGCCTGAATAAGGGGTTTTCAGTTTCTTTGATGTAAGGTTTCTTGTTTGTAACAATGAATTAATAAAAAAAATAATTGGTTTTTATTCAAACTGTGGCATGAATCAGCTTTAAGTCTATAACGCAAAACTTTTGTTTTGTGCTAAAATAAGACGTTTTTAGTCAGTTTGATGTAAGTTTTCTTGTTGAAAGCAAAATATTGTCGAAAATCAACCGTTTTTGTCTAACTGATTCAAAATTCGGTGGTTTGTGTCCGAATACAAAGTTTTCAGATTCTTTAATGTTAGGTTTGCTGCTTCTAACAAAGAATCAACGAAAATATTTTGTTTTAATACAAACTGCAATATAAAATGTCTTTATAGGACAAAACATGATGTTTAGCATCTGTTTAATAAAAATTTACTCGTTTGAAAGCATAGAATCATTCCAAATAAGGTATTTTCGTCAAAACTATAATGTAATTAGTATTTTGTGCTAGAATACAGCGTTTTTGTTAGTTTTTTTTAACAATTTTGTCTATTTTAGGCAATGAAACGAATAGGATTAGCTGCCTTTATCCAAAGTGATACATAAATTGCTCTTTTATGCCAGATTAATACGTTTTTAGTCTGTTCGATGTAAGTTTTCTTGTTCAAAGCAAAAGATCGTCTAAAATAAGCCGTTTTTGTTTAAACTGATAAACAATTCAGACTGAGAGTCAAGAAAAATAATTTGTTTTAATCCAAACTGATACTTTTTGACCCTATAAGAGTCCTATAAGAGTCCGAGATACGCCGTTCTCGTCAAGTCAATAACGTAATTCGTTTTTTTGTGTCAGAATACGACGTTTTCTGTCTGTTTAATATAAGTTTTTAATAATAATAATAATAATAATAATAATAATAATAATAATAATAATAATAATAATAATAATAATAAAAATAGTAATAGTAATAAAAGTAAGCTTAGTTTTCTAAGCAAAAATGAAGCTTATTTTGTGTGTTATATGAGCGTTTTCTCATTTCTATGCAAGAAATCATCTGTGATCTGTGTTTTTAGGCAAGAAATTGTCTAAAATTAATAACTCAATTCAAAACTGGTATAAAAACATTTACTATACAAAAGTTAATAATAATAATAATAATAATAATAATAATATTAATAATAATAATAATAATAATAATAATAATAATAATAATAGTAATAATAATAATAAAAATAATAATAATAGTAATAAAAGTAAGCTTAGTTTTCTAAGCAAAAATGAAGCTTATTTTGTGTGTAATATGAGTGTTTTCTCATTTCTATGCAAGAAATCATCTGTGATCTGTGTTTTTAGGCAAGAAATTGTCTAAAATTAATAACTCATTTTAAAACTGGTATAAAAACATTTACTACACAAAAGTTAATAATAATAATAATAATAATAATAATAATAATAATAATAATAATAATAATAATATTAATAATAATAATAATAATAATAGTAACAAAAGTAATAATAATAATAATACTTTTAATAAGGAAAAATGGAGCTTATTTTGTGTGTTACATGAGCGTTTTCTCATTTTTATGCAAAAGATCATGTGTGATCTGTGTTTTTAGGCAATCTAAGCCATTTTATAGTTTTTAATATTTAACAAAAATTAGCTTGAAAATAAAATGTTTGGAAAACTGAAATTAAACTAAATTAATTGTGTCTAACACTTTAGTATAGGAAAAAGGAGGAGAAATAAAAGTCACAAAAGTCTTAGAGTTGTCTTTAGTCGTCATATTAATAACAATAACATTTATAATAACAATACTAGTAGTACTAAATTTGCTTATATGCAAGCGCTTAATTAAGGTAACAGTTTTTTTGTTTTTTGCTTATATCTCGAAAACAGTTACTCCTATCAATTTTTACTTTTTCACCAAAATTAAAGGTGATAAAATTTCCTACAAAATAGTTATTTACATTTTTCATGTAGAACTAACCATAAGCGAGATATAAGTTAAATAATTAATAATTAAAAAAAAGTGTTTTAACAGAAAATGTCTTGTGATTTAAAATACACTTAATTAGAAGAAAAAGGAGGTGACATAAAAGTCAACAAAGTCTTGAGAGTCGTTCTTAGTCGTCATATCAATAACAATAACATTAATAATAATAATACTAATAGTACTAAATTTGCTTATATGCAAGCGCTTAATTAAGGTAACAGTTTCTTGCTTATATCTCGAAAACTTACATTTTTGTTCAGTAACTGTAACAGTTTTTACTTTGGTTTTTTGCTTATATCTCGAAAACAATTACTCCTATCAATTTTTATCTTTCTTTCAAAATTAAAGCTGATAAAATTTCCTACAAAATAGTTATTTGCATTTCTTTTGTAAGACCAACCATAAGCGAGTTATAGAGTTTTATACAAATAATCTTTAACAAAAATTTTCTTTAAAATATAATGTTTGAAAAACCGAAATTAAACTAAATTAATTGAGTCTAACACTTTAGTATAAGAAAAAGGAGAAGACATAAAAGTCACCAAAGTCTTCTTATATTCTTATAACTATTTTGTAGGAAATTTTATCAGCTTTAATTTTGAAAGAAAGATAAAAATTGATAGGAGTAATAGTTTTCGAGATATAAGCAAAAAACCAAAGTAAAAACTGTTACAGTTACTGAACAAAAATGTAATTCAGTTTTCAATGTTTGAGAGGAAGACGAAAATGCAGCATTTAAAAACGACTCTGAAGACTTCAGCGACTTTTATGTCACCTCCTTTTTCTTCTAATACAGTATTGGACCCAATAAAATAAGTGTATTTTAAATCACAAGACATTTTCTGTTAAAGCACTTTTTTTTTAAATATTAATAATTTTTAAACTTATATCTCGCTTATGGTGAGTATTACATGAAAAATGCAAATAACTATTTTGTAGGAAATTTTATCAGCTTTAATTTAAAAAAAAAGATAAAAATTGATAGGAGTAACTGTTTTCGAGATATAAGCAAAAAACCAATAAGAAAACTGTAACTGTCACTGAACAAAAATGTAATTCAGTTTTCAATGTTTGAGACGAAGACGAAAATGCAGCATTTAAAATCGGCTCTGAAAACTTCAGTGACTTTTATGTCACCTCCTTTTTCTTCTAATAAAGTATTGGACCCAATAAATTAAGTGTATTATAAATCACAAGACATTTTCTGTTAAAACACTTTTTTTTAATTATTAATTGTTTTCAAACTTATATCTCGCTTATGGTTAGTTCTACATGAAAAATGCAAATAACTATTTTGTAGGAAATTTTATCACCTTTAATTTTGGTGAAAAAGTAAAAATTGATAGGAGTAACTGTTTTCGAGATATAAGCAAAAAACAAAAAAACTGTTACCTTAATTAAGCGCTTGCATATATGCAAATTTAGTACTACTAGTATCGTTATTATAAATGTAATTGTTATTAATATGACGACTAAAGACAACTCTAAGGCTTTAGTGACTTTTATGTCTCCTCCTTTTTCCTCTACTAAAGTGTTAGACACTTAGTTTAATTTCAGTTTTTCAAACATTTTATTTTAAAGCAAATTTTTGATAGATATTATTTATATTCATCTCTATAACTTGCTTATGCTTGGTCTTACAAGAAAAATGCAAATAATTACTTTGTTGGAAATTTTTACAGCTTTAATTTTGAAAGAAAGATAAAATTTGATAGGTGTAACTGTTTTCGAGATATAAGCAAAAAACCAATAAGAAAACTGTAACTGTTACTGAACAAAAATGTAATTCAGTTTTCAATGTTTGAGACGAAGACGAAAATGCAGCATTTCAAAACGACTCTGAAGGCTTCAGTGACTTTTATGTCACCTCCTTTTTCTTCTAATAAAGTATTGGACCCAATAAATTAAGTGTATTTTAAATCACAAGGCATTTTCTGTTAAAGCACTTTTGTTTTAAATATTAATTATTTTCAAACTTATATCTCGCTTATGGTTAGTCGTATATGAAAAATGTAAATAACTATTTTGTAGGAAATTTTATCAGCTTTAATTTTAGTAAAAAGATAAAAATTGATAGGAGTAACTGTTTTCGAGATATAAGCAAGAAACCAAAAAACTGTTACCTTAATTAAGCGCTTGCATATAAGCAAATTTAGTACTATTAGTATTATTATTATTAATGTTATTGTTATTAATATGACGACTGAAAACGACTCTGAAGACTTTAGTGACCTTTATGTCTTCTCCTTTTTCCTCTACTACAGTGTTAGACACAATTAATTTGGTTTAATTTTAGTTTTTCAAACATTTTATTTTAAAGCAAATTTTTGTTAAAGATTATTTATATCCAACTCTATAACTAGCTTATGGTTGGTCCTACAAAAAAATGCAAATAACAATTTGGTAGGAAATTTTATCAGCTTTAATTTTAGTAAAAAGATAAAAATTGATAGGAGTAACTGTTTTCGAGATATAAGCAAGAAACCAAAAAACTGTTACCTTAATTAAGCGATTGCATATAAGCAAATTTAGTACTATTAGTATTATTATTATTAATGTTATTGTTATTAATATGACGACTAAAGACGACTCTAAAACCTTTAGTGACCTTTATGTCTTTTTCTTTTTCCTCTACTAAAGTGTTAGACACAATTAAATTAGTTTAATTTCAGTTTTTCAAACATTTTATTTTAATGCAAATTTTTGTTAAATATTATTCATATCCAACTCTATAACTCGCATATGGTTGGTCCTACAGGAAAAATGCAAATAACGATTTTGTAGAAAATTTTATCAGCTTTAATTTTGAAAGAAAGATAAAAATTGATAGGAGTAACAGTTTTCGAGAGATAAGCAAAAAACCAATAAGAAAACTGTAACTGTTACTGAACAAAAATGTAATTCAGTTTTCAATGTTTGAGACGAAGACGAAAATGCAGCATTTAAAATCGACTCTGAAGACTTCAGTGACTTTTATGTCACCTCCTTTTTCTTCTAATAAAGTATTGGACCCAATAAATTAAGTGTATTTTAAATCACAAGACATTTTCTGTTAAAGCACTTTTTTTTTAAATATTAATTATTTTCAAACTTATATCTCGCTTATGGTTAGTCATACATGAAAAATGCAAATTACTATTTTGTAGGAAAGTTTATCAGCTTTAATTCTAGTAAAAAGTTAAAAATTGATAGGAGTAACTGTTTTCGAGATGTAAGCAAGAGACCAAAAAACTGTTACCTTAATTAAGCGCTTGCATATAAGCAAATTTAGTACTAAAAACAACTCTGAAGACTTTGGTGACTTTTATGTCTTCTCATTTTTCCTATACTAAAGTGTTTGACCCAATTAATTTAGTTTAATATCGGTTTTTCAAACATTTTATTTTAAAGCAAATTTTTGTTAAAGATTATTTATATGCAACTCTATACCTCGCTTATGGTTGGTCCTACAAAAAAATGCAAATAACTATTTTGTAGGAAATTTTATCAGCTTTAATTTTGAAAAAAAGATAAAAATTGATAGGAGTAACTGTTTTCGAGATATAAGCAAGAAACCAAAAAACTGTTACCTTAATTAAGCGTTTGCATATAAGCAAATTTAGTACTTTTAGTATTATTATTATTAATGTAATTGTTATTAATATGACGACTAAAGACGACACTGAAACATTTAGTGACTTTTATGTCTTCTCCTTTTTCCTCTACTAAAGTGTTAGACACAATTACTTTAGTTTAATTCCGGTTTTTCAAGCATTTTATTTTAAATCAAATTTTTGTTAAATATTATTTATGTCCAACTCTATAACTCGTTTATGCTTGGTCCTACAAGAAAAATGTTAATAACTATTGTGTTGAAAATTTTATCAGCTTTAATTTTAGTAAAAAGATAAAAATTGATAGGAGTAACTGTTTTCGAGATATAAGCAAGAAACTGTTACCTTAATTAAGCGCTTGCATATAAGCATATTTAGTAATATTAGTATTATTATTATTAATGTTATTGTTATTAATTTGACGACTAAAAACGACTCTGAAGACTTTGGTGACTTTTATGCCTTCTTCTTTTTCCTCTACTAAAGTGTTAGACCCAATTAATTTAGTTTAATTTCGGTTTTTCAAACATTTTATTTTAAAGCAAATTTTTGTTAAAGATTGTTTATATCCAACTCTATAACTCGCTTATGGTTAGTCTTACAAAAGAAATGCAAATAACTATTTTGAAGGAAATTTTATCAGCTTTAATTTTGAAAGAAAGATAAAAATTGATAAGAGAAAATGTTTTCGAGATATAAGCAAAAAACCAAAGTGAAAACTGTTACAGTTACTGAACAAAAATGTTATTCAGTTTTCAATGTTTGAGACGAAGACGAAAATGCAGCATTTACAAACGACTCTAAAAACTTCAGTGACCTTTCTGTCACCTCCTTTTTCTTCTGATAAAGTATTGGACTCAATAAATTAAGTGTATTTTAAATCACAAGACATTTTCTGTTAAAGCACTTTTTTTTAAATATTAATTATTTTCAAACTTATATTTCGCTTATGATTAGTCAAATTTATAGGAGTAACTGTTTTCGAGATATAAGCAAAAAACCAAAGTGAAAACTGTAACAGTTACTGAACAAAAATGTAATTCACTTTTCAAAGTTTGAGACGAAGACGAAAATGCAGCATTTAAAAACGACTCTGAAGACTTCAGTGACTTTTAAGTCACCTCCTTTTTCTTCTAATAAAGTATTGGACCCAATAAATGAAGTGTATTTTAAATCACAAGACATTTTCTGTTAAAGCACTTTTTTTTTAAATATTGATTATTTTCAAACTTATATCTCGCTTATGGTTAGTCCTACATGAAAAATGCAAATAACTATTTTGTAGGAAATTTTATCAGCTTTAATTTTAGTAAAAAGATAAAAATTGATAGGAGTAACTGTTTTCGAGATGTAAGCAAGAGACCAAAAAACTGATACTTTAATTAAGCGCTTGCATATAAGCAAATTTAGTACTAAAAACAACTCTGAAGACTTTGGTGACTTTTATGTCTTCTCATTTTTCCTATACTAAAGTGTTTGACCCAATTAATTTAGTTTAATATCGGTTTTTCAAACATTTTATTTTAAAGCAAATTTTTGTTAAAGATTATTTATATCCAACTCTATAACTCGCTTATGGTTGGTCCTACAAAAAAATGCAAAAAACTATTTTGTAGGAAATTTTATCAGCTTTAATTTTGAGAAAAAGATAAAAAATTTAGTACTATTAGTATTATTATTATTAATGTTATTGTTATTAATATGACGACTAAAAACGACTCTGAAGACTTTGGTGACTTTTATGTCTTCTCCTTTTTCCTATACTAAAGTGTTAGACCCAATTAATTTAGTTTAATTTCGGTTTTTCAAACATTTTATTTTAAAGCAAATTTTTGTTAAAGATTATTTATATCCAACTCTATAACTCGCTTATGGTTAGTCTTACAAAAGAAATGCAATTAACTATTTTGTAGGAAATTTTATCAGCTTTAATTTTGAAAGAAAGATAAAAATTGATAGGAGTAATTGTTTTCGAGATATAAGCAAAAAACCAAAGTGAAAACTGTTACAGTTACTGAACAAAAATGTAATTCAGTTTTCAATGTTTGAGACGAAGACGAAAATGCAGCATTTAAAAACGACTCTGAAGACTACAGTGACTTTTATGTCACCTCCTTTTTCTTCTAATAAAGTATTGGATCCAATAAATTAAGTGTATTTTAAATCACAAGACATTTTCTGTTAAAGCACTTTTTTTTTAAATATTAATTATTTTCAAACTTCTATCTCGCTTATGGTTAGTCCTACATAAAAAATGCAAATAACTATTTTGTAGGAAATTTTATCAGCTTTAATTTTAAAAGAAAGATAAAAATTGATAGGAGTAACTGTTTTCGAGATATAAGCAAAAAACCAATAAGAAAACTGTAACTGTTACTGAACAAAAATGTAATTCAGTTTTCAATGTTTGAGACGAAGACGAAAATGCAGCATTTAAAAACGACTCTGAAGACTACAGTGACTTTTATGTCACCTCCTTTTTCTTCTAATAAAGTATTGGATCCAATATATTAAGTGTATTTTAAATCACAAGACATTTTCTGTTAAAACACTTTTTTTTAATTATTAATTATTTTCAATCTTATATCTCGCTTATGGTTAGTTCTACATGAAAAATGCAAATAACTATTTTGTAGGAAATTTTATCACCTTTAATTTTGGTGAAAAAGTAAAAATTGATAGGAGTAACTGTTTTCGAGATGTAAGCAAGAGACCAAAAAACTGATACTTTAATTAAGCGCTTGCATATAAGCAAATTTAGTACTAAAAACAACTCTGAAGACTTTGGTGACTTTTATGTCTTCTCATTTTTCCTATACTAAAGTGTTTGACCCAATTAATTTAGTTTAATATCGGTTTTTCAAACATTTTATTTTAAAGCAAATTTTTGTTAAAGATTATTTATATCCAACTCTATAACTCGCTTATGGTTGGTCCTACAAAAAAATGCAAAAAACTATTTTGTAGGAAATTTTATCAGCTTTAATTTTGAGAAAAAGATAAAAAATTTAGTACTATTAGTATTATTATTATTAATGTTATTGTTATTAATATGACGACTAAAAACGACTCTGAAGACTTTGGTGACTTTTATGTCTTCTCCTTTTTCCTATACTAAAGTGTTAGACCCAATTAATTTAGTTTAATTTCGGTATTTCAAACATTTTATTTTAAAGCAAATTTTTGTTAAAGATTATTTATATCCAACTCTATAACTCGCTTATGGTTAGTCTTACAAAAGAAATGCAATTAACTATTTTGTAGGAAATTTTATCAGCTTTAATTTTGAAAGAAAGATAAAAATTGATAAGAGTAATTGTTTTCGAGATATAAGCAAAAAACCAAAGTGAAAACTGTTACAGTTACTGAACAAAAATGTAATTCAGTTTTCAATGTTTGAGACGAAGACGAAAATGCAGCATTTAAAAACGACTCTGAAGACTACAGTGACTTTTATGTCACCTCCTTTTTCTTCTAATAAAGTATTGGATCCAATAAATTAAGTGTATTTTAAATCACAAGACATTTTCTGTTAAAGCACTTTTTTTTTAAATATTAATTATTTTCAAACTTCTATCTCGCTTATGGTTAGTCCTACATAAAAAATGCAAATAACTATTTTGTAGGAAATTTTATCAGCTTTAATTTTAAAAGAAAGATAAAAATTGATAGGAGTAACTGTTTTCGAGATATAAGCAAAAAACCAATAAGAAAACTGTAACTGTTACTGAACAAAAATGTAATTCAGTTTTCAATGTTTGAGACGAAGACGAAAATGCAGCATTTAAAAACGACTCTGAAGACTACAGTGACTTTTATGTCACCTCCTTTTTCTTCTAATAAAGTATTGGATCCAATAAATTAAGTGTATTTTAAATCACAAGACATTTTCTGTTAAAACACTTTTTTTTAATTATTAATTATTTTCAAACTTATATCTCGCTTATGGTTAGTTCTACATGAAAAATGCAAATAACTATTTTGTAGGAAATTTTATCACCTTTAATTTTGGTGAAAAAGTAAAAATTGATAGGAGTAACTGTTTTCGAGATATAAGCAAAAAACAAAAAAACTGTTACCTTAATTAAGCGCTTGCATATAAGCAAATTTAGTACTACTAGTATTGTTATTATAAATGTTATTGTTATTAATATGACGACTAAAGACAACTCTAAGACTTTAGTGACTTTTATGTCTCCTCCTTTTTCCTCTACTAAAGTGTTAGACATAAATAATTTAGTTTAATTTCAGTTTTTCAAACATTATATTTTAAAGCAAATTTTTGTTAAATATTAAAAACTATAAAATGGCTTAGATTGCCTAAAAACACACATCACACATGATCTTTTGCATAGAAATGAGAAAACGCTCATGTAACACACAAAATAAGCTCCATTTTTCCTTATTAAAAGTATTATTATTATTATTAACTTTTGTATAGTAAATGTTTTTATACCAGTTTTAAAATGAGTTATTAATTTTAGACAATTTCTTGCCTAAAAACACAGATCACAGATGATTTCTTGCATAGAAATGAGAAAACACTCATATAACACACAAAATAAGCTTCATTTTTGCTTAGAAAACTAAGCTTACTTTTATTACTATTATTATTATTTTTATTATTATTATTATTATTATTATTATTATTATTATTATTATTATTAATATTATTATTATTAAAAACCGATTATAACTTTTGTATAGTAAATGTTTTTATACCAGTTTTAAAATGAGTTATTAATTTTAGACAATTTCTTGCCTAAAAACACAGATCACAGATAATTTCGTGCATAGAAATGAGAAAACGCTCATATAACACAAAATAAGCTTCATTTTTGCTTAGAAAACTAAGCTTACTTTTATTACTATTATTATTTTTATTATTATTATTATTATTATTGTTATTATTATTATTATTATTATTAAAAACTTATATTAAACAGACAGAAAACGTCGTATTCTGACACAAAAAAACGAATTACGTTATAGACTTGACGAGAACGGCGTATCTCGGACTCTTATAGGACTCTTATAGGGTCAAAAAGTATCAGTTTGGATTAATATAAATTATTTTTGTTGATTCTCAGTCTGAATTGTTCATCAGTTCAAACAAAAACGGCTTATTTTAAACGATCTTTTGCTTTGAACAAGAAAACTTACATCGAACAGACTAAAAACGTATTAATCTGGCATAAAAGAGCAATTTATGTATCACTTTAGATAAAGGCAGCTAATCCTATTCGTTTCATTGCTTAAAATAGACAAAATTGTTAATAAATCTAACAAAAACGCTGTATTCTAGCACAAAATACTAATTACATTATAGTTTCGACGAGAATAGCTTATTTGGAATGATTCTATGCTTCCAAACGAGTAAATTTTTATTAAGCAGATGCCAAACATCATGTTTTGTCCTATAAAGACATTTTATACTGCAGTTTGTATTAAAACAAAATAATTTCGTTGATTCTTTGTTAGAAGCAGCAAACCTAACATTAAAGAATCTGAAAACTTTGTATTCGGACACAAACCACCGAATTTTGTATCAGTTTAGACAAAAACGGTTGATTTTCGACAAAATTTTGCTTTGAACAAGAAAATTTATATCAAACTGACTAAAAACGTCTTATTTTAGCACAAAACAAAAGATTTGCGTTATAGTCTTAAAGCTGATTCATGCCACAGTTTGGATAAAAACCAATTATTTTTGTTAATTCATTGTTACAAACAAGAAACCTTACATCAAAGAAACTGAAAACCCCTTATTCAGGCACAGAAATTCGAATTACGTTTCAGTCTGGACAAAAGCTGCTTATTTTAGACGATCCTTTGTTTTGAACACGAAAACTTACATTAAAAAGATTAAAAACGTCTTATTCTGGCTGAAAACTGCAAATTATATATTACTCTAGATAAAAGCAATTTATCCTGATTACTCCTTTACTTAGAATAGAGTAAACTTGTATAAAATTTAATGAAAACTTTAAATTTAGTCTCAAAGAAATAATTTACGTTATAGTTTTGACCAGCACTGTTTATTTCAAACGAATTTATGATTCGAAACCAATGAACTTTTATGGGGCAGATGCAAAACCACATATTACCATATAAAGCGTTGTTTTAAAGCAAAGTATTACCTTTTGCAACAAGAAATTTCACGTCAAAGAAACTGAAAACTTCGTATCCATGCATAAATATCGAATTACGTATCAGTTTAGGCAAATACAGCTTATTTTAAACGATTCCTTGCTATAAACAAGATAAATTTTATCAAGCATATTGATATCGTCTTATTCTCGAAAATAAGAGCAAATTATGTATCAGTTTTAACAAAAGCGGATTACTCTGTTTGATTCTATGCTTAGAGTAGAGTAAACTACTATAAAACGTAATGAAAACTCTATATTCAAGCTCAAAAGAACAAATTACGTTGTAGTTTTGGCAAAAAAAAATATTTCGGACGATTACATACTTCGAAGTAAGCAAATTTTAATTGAACAAGTGCAAAAGCTAATACTTTGCTTTAAAATAACGATTTATGTGGTAATATGGTATTTTGCATCTGTCCTATAAAAGTTTACTCGTTTCGCTCCATTGAATCATTCGAAATAAATTATTTTGACACAACAACAACGAAAATAATTTGTTTTTGTTTAAACTGTAACATAAGTCGCTTTTATAAAACGAACTAAGACGTTTGGCATCTGTTTATTGAAAGTTTTCTCATTTGGGGGCATAAAATCGTTTGAAGTTAACAGTTCTGGTCAAAACTATAACGTAAATTATTTCTTTGTATCACTTTAAAGATTTGCGTTATAGTCTTGACGAGAACTGTTAATTTCAAACGTTTCTATGCTTTGAAACCAGTATACTTTCACTGAACAGAGGCAAAACGTCTGATTTCGCCTTTAAAAAACGATTTATGTCACAGTTTGGATTAAAACCAATGATTTTTGTTTATTCATTGTTACAAACAAGAAACCTTACATTAAAGAAACTGAAAACCTTTTATTCAGGCCCAGAAAATCAAATTACGTTTCAGTCTAGACACAAATTGCTTATTTTAGACGATTCTTTCTTTTGAACACGAAAACTTACATTAAAAAGATTAAAAACGTCTTATTCTGGCTCAAAACTGCAAATTATGTATTACTTTGGATAAAAGCAGTTTATCCTGATTACTCCTTTGCTTAGAATAGAGCAAACTTGTATAAAACTTAATGAAAACTGTAAATTTTGTCTCAAAGTAATAATTTACGTTATAGTTTTGACCAGAACTGTTAATTTCAAACGATTTTATGTCTCCAAACGAGAAAACTTTCACTAAACAAATGCCAAACGTCTTAGTTCGATTTATAAAAGCGACTTATGATACAGTTTAAACAAAAACAAATTATTTTCGTTGTTGTTGTGTTAAAATAATTTATTTCGAATGATTCAATGGAGCGAAACGAGTAAACTTTTATAGGACAGATGCAAAATACCATATTACCACATAAATCGTTATTTTAAAGCAAAGTATTAGCTTTTGCACTTGTTCAATTAAAGTTTGCTTACTTCGAAGTATGTAATCGTCCGGAATATTTTTTTTTTGTCAAAACTATAACGTAATTTGTTCTTTTGAGCTTGAATATAGAGTTTTCATTACGTTTTATAGTAGTTTACTCTACTCTAAGCATAGAATCAAACAGAGTAATCCGCTTTTGTTAAAACTGATACATAATTTGCTCTTATTTTCGAGAATAAGACGTTTTCAATATGCTTGATAAAATTTTTCTTGTTTATAGCAAGGAATCGTTTAAAATAAGCTGTATTTCCTAAACTGATACGTAATTCGATATTTATGCATGGATACGAAGTTTTCAGTTCCTTTGACGTGAAATTTCTTGTTGCAAAAGGTAATACTTTGCTTTAAAACAACGCTTTATATGGTAATATGTAGTTTTGCATCTGCCCCATAATAGTTCATTAGTTTCGAATTATAAATTCGTTTGAAATAAACAGTGCTGGTCAAAACTATAACGTAAATTATTTCTTTGAGACGAAATTTAAAGTTTTCATTAAGTTTTATACAAGTTTGCTCTATTCTAAGCAAAGGAGTAATCAGGATAAATTGCTTTTTTTATCTAGAGTAATATATAATTTGCAGTTTTCAGTCAGAATAAGACGTTTTTAATATTTTTAATGTAAGTTTTCGTGTTCAAAACAAAGGATCGTCTAAAATAAGCAGTTTTTGTCCAGACTGAAACGTAATTCGAATTTCTGTGCCTGAATAAGGGGTTTTCAGTTTCTTTGATGTAAGGTTTCTTGTTTGTAACAATGAATTAACAAAAATAATTGGTTTTTATTCAAACTGTGGCATGAATCAGCTTTAAGACTATAACGCAAAACTTTTGTTTTGTGCTAAAATAAGACGTTTTTAGTCAGTTTGATGTAAGTTTTCTTGTTGAAAGCAAAACATTGTCGAAAATCAACCGTTTTTGTCTAACTGATACAAAATTTGGTAGTTTGTGTCCGAATACAAAGTTTTCAGATTCTTTAATGTTAGGTTTGCTGCTTCTAACAAAGAATCAACGAAAATATTTTGTTTTAATACAAACTGCAATATAAAATGTCTTTATAGGACAAAACATGATGTTTAGCATCTGCTTAATAAAAATTTACTCGTTTGGAAGCATAGAATCATTTCAAATAAGGTATTTTCGTCAAAACTATAATGTAATTAGTATTTTGTGCTAGAATACAGCGTTTTTGTTAGTTTTTTTAACAATTTTGTCTATTTTAGGCAATGAAACGAACTGTTTTCCAGATATAAGCAAGAAACCAAAAAACTGTTACCTTAATTAAGCGTTTGCATGTAAGCAAATTTAGTACTATTAGTATTATTATTAATGTTATTGTTATTAATATGACGACTAAAGACGACTCTGAAACCTTTAGTGATCTTTATGTCTTCTCCTTTTTCCTCTACTAAAGTGTTAGACACAATTAATTTAGTTTAATTTTAGTTTTTCAAACATTTTATTTTAAAGCAAGTTTTTGTTAAATATTATTTATATCCAACTCTATAACTCGCTTATGGTTGGTTCTACAAGAAAAATGCAAATAACTATTTTGTAGGAAATTTATCAGCTTTAATTTTGAAAGAGAGATAAAAATTGATAGGAGTAACTGTTTTCGAGATATAAGCAAAAAACCAATAAGAAAACTGTAACTGTTACTGAACAAAAATGTAATTCAGTTTTCAATGTTTGAGACAAAGACGAAAATGCAGCATTATTATTATTATTAATGTTATTGTTATTAATATGACGACTAAAAACGACTTTGAAGACTTTGGTGACTTTTATGTCTTCTCCTTTTTCCTATACTAAAGTGTTAGACTCAATTTAATTTCGGTTTTTCAAACATTATATTTTAAAGCAAATTTTTGTTAAAGATTATTTATATCCAACTCTATAACTCGCTTATGGTTGGTCTTACAAAAGAAATGCAAATAACTATTTTGTAGGAAATTTTATCAGCTTTAATTTTGAAAGAAAGATAAAAATTGATACGAGTAATTGTTTTCGAGATATAAGCAAAAAACCAAAGTAAAAACTGTTACAGTTACTGAACAAAAATGTAAGTTTTCGAGATATAAGCAAGAAACTGTTACCTTAATTAAGCGCTTGCATATAAGCAAATTTAGTACTATTAGTATTATTATTATTAATGTTATTGTTATTAATATGACGACTAAAAACGACTCTCAAAACTTTGGTGACTTTTATGTCTTCTCCTTTTTCCTCAACTAAAGTGTTAGTCTTAATTAATTTAGTTTAATTTCGGTTTTTCAAACATTTTATTTTAAAGCAAATTTTTGTTAAAGATTATTTATATCCAACTCTATACCTCGCTTATGGTTGGTCCTACAAAAAAATGCTAATAACTATTTTGTAGGAAATTTTATAAGCTTTGATTTTGAAAAAAAAAAAAAAATTGATAGGAGTAACTGTTTTCGAGATATAAGCAAAAAACCAATAAGAAAACTGTAACTGTCACTAAACAAAAATGTAATTCAGTATTCAATGTTTGAGACAAAGACGAAAATGCAGCATTTGAAATCGACTCTGAAGACTTCAGTGACTTTTATGTCACCTCCTTTTTCTTCTAATAAAGTATTGGACCCATTAAATTAAGTGTATTTTAAATCACAAGACATTTTCTGTTAAAGCACTTTTTTTTTAAATATTAATTATTTTCAAACTTATATCTTGCTTATGGTTAGTCCTACATGAAAAATGCAAATAACTATTTTGTAGGAAATTTTATCAGCTTTAATTTTGAAAGAAAGATAAAAATTGATAGGAGTAATTGTTTTCGAGATATAAGCAAAAAACCAAAGTAAAAACTGTTACAGTTACTGAACAAAAATGTAATTCAGTTTTCAATGTTTGAGACGAAGACGAAAATGCAGCATTTAAAAACGACTCTGAAGACTTCAGCGATTTTTATGTCACCTCCTTATTCTTCTAATAAAGTATTGGACCCAATAAATTAAGTGTATTTTAAATCACAAGACATTTTCTGTTAAAGCACTTTTTTTTTAAATATTAATAATTTTTAAACTTATATCTCGCTTATGGTTAGTCTTACATGAAAAATGCAAATAACTATTTTGTAGAAAATTTTATCAGCTTCAATTTTAGTAAAAATATAAAAATTGATATAAGTAACTGTTTTCCAGATATAAGCAAGAAACCAAAAAACTCTTACCCTAATTAAGCGTTTGCATGTAAGCAAATTTAGTACTATTAGTATTATTATTAATGTTATTGTTATTAATATGACGACTAAAGACGACTCTGAAATCTTTAGTGACCTTTATGTCTTCTCCTTTTTCCTCTACTAAAGTGTTAGACACAATTAATTTAGGTTAATTTTAGTTTTTCAAACATTTTATTTTAAAGCAAGTTTTTGTTAAATATTATTTATATCCAACTCTATAACTCGCTTATGGTTGGTCCTACAAGAAAAGTGCAAATAACTATTTTGTAGGAAATTTTATCAGCTTTAATTTTGAAAGAAAGATAAAAATTGATAGGAGTAACTGTTTTCGAGATATAAGCAAAAAACCAATAAGAAAACTGTAACTGTTACTGAACAAAAATGTAATTCAGTTTTCAATGTTTGAGACGAAGACGAAAATGCAGCATTATTATTATTATTAATGTTATTGTTATTAATATGACGAATAAAAACGACTCTGAAGACTTTGGTGACTTTTATGTCTTCTCCTTTTTCCTATACTAAAGTGTTAGACTCAATTAATTTAGTTTAATTTCGGTTTTTCAAACATTATATTTTAAAGCAAGTTTTTGTTAAATATTATTTATATCCAACTCTATAACTCGCTTATGGTTGGTCCTACAAGAAAAATGCAAATAACTATTTTGTAGGAAATTTTATCAGCTTTAATTTTGAAAGAAAGATAAAAATTGATAGGAGTAATTGTTTTCGAGATATAAGCAAAAAACCAAAGTAAAAACTGTTACAGTTATTGAACAAAAATGTAAGTTTTCGAGATATAAGCAAGAAACTGTTACCTTAATTAAGCGCTTGCATATAAGCAAATTTAGTACTATTAGTATTATTATTATTAATGTTATTGTTTTTGATATGACGACTAAGAACGACTCTCAAGACTTTGGTGACTTTTATGTCACCTCCTTTTTCTTCTAATAAAGTATTGGACCCAATAAATTAAGTGTATTTTAAATCACAAGTCATTTTCTGTTAAAGCACTTTTTTTTTAAATATTAATTATTTTTAAACTTATATCTCGCTTATGGTTAGTCCTACATAAAAAATGCAAATTACTATTTTGTAGGAAATTTTATTTTTTAGTTTTTCAAACATTTTATTTTAAAGCAAGTTTTTGTTAAATATTATTTATATCCAACTCTATAACTCGCTTATGGTTGGTCCTACAAGAAAAATGCAAATAAATATTTTGTAGGAAATTTTATCAGCTTTAATTTTGAAAGAAAGATAAAAATTGATAGGAATAATTGTTTTCGAGATATAAGCAAAAAACCAAAGTGAAAACTATTACAGTAACTAAACAAAAATGTAATTCAGTTTTCAATGTTTGAGACGAAGACGAAAATGCAGCATTTAAAAACGACTCTGAAGACTTCTGTGACTTTTAAGTCACCTCCTTTTTCTTCTAATAATGTATTGGACCCAATAAATTAAGTGTATTTTAAATCACAAGACATTTTCTGTTAAAGCACTTTTTTTTTAAATATTGATTATTTTCAAACATATATCTCGCTTATGGTTAGTCCTACATGAAAAATGCAAATAACTATTTTGTAGGAAATTTTATCAGCTTTAATTTTAGTAAACAGATAAAAATTGATAGGAGTAACTGTTTTCGAGATATAAGCAAGAAACCAAAAAACTGTTACCTTAATAAAGCGCTTGCATATAAGCAAATTTAGTACTATTAGTATTATTATTATTAATGTTATTGTTATTAATATGACGACTAAAAACGACTCTGAAGACTTTGGTGACTTTTATGTCTTCTCCTTTTTCCTATACTAAAGTGTTAGTCTTAATTAATTTAGTTTAATTTCGGTTTTTCAAACATTTTATTTTAAAGCAAATTTTTGTTAAAGATTATTTATATCCAACTCTATAACTCGCTTATGGTTGGTCCTACAAAAAAAATGCCAATAACTATTTTTTAGGAAATTTTATCAGCTTTGATTTTGAAAGAAAGATAAAAATTGATAGGAGTAACTGTTTTCGAGATATAAGCAAAAAACCAATAAGAAAACTGTAACTGTTACTAAACAAAAATGTAATTCAGTATTCAATGTTTGAGACAAAGACGAAAATGCAGCATTTAAAATCGACTCTGAAGACTTCAGTGACTTTTATGTCACCTCCTTTTTCTTCTAATAAAGTATTGGACCCATTAAATTAAGTGTATTTTAAATCACAAGACATTTTCTGTTAATGCACTTTTTTTTTAAATATTAATTATTTTCAAACTTATATTTCGCTTATGGTTAGTCCTACATGAAAAATGCAAATTACTATTTTGTAGGAAATTTTATCAGCTTTAATTTTAGTAAAAAGATAAAAATTGATAGGAGTAACTGTTTTCGAGATATAAGCAAGAAACCAAAAAACTGTTACCTTAATTAAGCGCTTGCATATAAGCAAATTTAGTACTAAAAACAACTCTGAAAACTTTGGTGATTTTTATGTCTTTTCCTTTTTCCTCTACTAAAGTGTTAGACCCAATTAATTTAGTTTAATATCGGTTTTTCAAACATTTTATTTTAAAGCAAATTTTTGTTAAAGATTATTTATATCCAACTCTATAACTCGCTTATGGTTGGTCCTACAAAAAAATGGAAATAACTATTTTGTAGGAAATTTTATCAGCTTTAATTTTAGTAAAAAGATAAAAATTGATAGGAGTAACTGTTTTCGAGATATAAGCAAGAAACTGTTACCTTAATTAAGCGCTTGCATATAAGCAAATTTAGTAATATTAGTATTATTATTATTAATGTTATTGTTATTAATAGGACGACTAAAGACGACACTGAAACATTTAGTGACTTTTATGTCTTCTCCTTTTTCCTCTACTAAAGTGTTAGACACAATTAGACGGTTTTTCAAGCATTTTATTTTAAAGCAAATTTTTGTTAAATATTATTTATATCCAACTTTACAACTCGTTTATGCTGGGTCCTACAGGAAAAATGTTAATAACTATTTTGTTGGAAATTTTATCAGCTTTAATTTTGAAAGAAAGATAAAATTTGATAGGAGTAACTGTTTTCGAGATATATGCAAAAAACCAATAAGATAACTGTAACTGTTACTGAACAAAAATGTAACTCAGTTTTCAATGTTTGAGACGAAGACAAAAATGCAGCATTTATTTAAGAGTCGTTGTTAATCGTCATATTAATAACAATAACATTAATAATAATAATACCAATAATAATAAATTTGCTTATATGCAAACGCTTAATTAAGGTAACAGTTTTTTGGTTTCTTGATTATATCTCGAAAACAGTTACTCCTATCAATTTTTATCTTTTTACTAAAATTAAAGCTGATAAAATTTCCTACAAAATAGTTATTTGCATTTTTCATGTAGGACTAACCATAAGCGAGATATAAGTTTGAAAATAATTAATATTTAAAAAAAAAGTGCTTTAACAGAAAATGTCTTGTGATTTAAAATACACTTAATTTATTGGGTCCAATACTTTATTAGAAGAAAAAGGAGGTGACATAAAAGTCACTGACGTCTTCAGAGTCGTTTTTAAATGCTGCATTTTTGTCTTCGTCTCAAACATTGAAAACTGAGTTACATTTTTGTTCAGTAACAGTTACAGTTTTCCTATTGGTTTTTTGCTTATATCTCGAAAACAGTTACTCCTATCAAATTTTATATTTCTTTCAAAATTAAAGCTTATAAAATTTCCAACAAAATAGTTATTTACATTTTTCTTGTAGGACCAAGCATAAACGAGTTATAGAGTTGGAAATAAATAATATTTAACAAAAATTTGCTTTAAAATAAAATGCTTGAAAAACCGGAATTAAACTAAATTAATTGTGTCTAACACTTTAGTAGAGGAAAAAGGAGAAGACATAAAAGTCACTAAATGTTTCAGAGTCGTCTTTAGTCGCCCTATTAATAACAATAACATTAATAATAATAATACTAATATTACTAAATTTGCTTATATGCAAGCGCTTAATTAAGGTAACAGTTTCTTGCTTATATCTCGAAAACAGTTACTCCTATCAATTTTTATCTTTTTACTAAAATTAAAGCTGATAAAATTTCCTACAAAATAGTTATTTGCATTTTTTATGTAGGACTAACCATAAGCGAGATAGAAGTTTGAAAATAATTAATATTTAAAAAAAAGTGCTTTAACAGAAAATGTCTTGTGATTTAAAATACACTTAATTTATTGGGACCAATACTCTATTAGAAAAAAAAGGAGGTGACATAAAAGTCACTGAAGTCTTCAGAGTCGTTTTTAAATGCTGCATTTTCGTCTTCGTCTCAAACATTGAAAACTGAATTACATTTTTGTTCAGTAACTGTAACAGTTTTCACTTTGGTTTTTTGCTTATATCTCGAAAACAATTACTCCTATCAATTTTTATCTTTCTTTCAAAATCAAAGCTGATAAAATTTCCTACAAAATAATTATTTGCATTTCTTTTGTAAGACCAACCATAAGCGAGTTATAGAGTTGGATATAAATAATCTTTAACAAAAATTTGCTTTAAAATATAATGTTTGAAAAACCGAAATTAAATTGAGTCTAACACTTTAGTATAGGAAAAAGGAGAAGACATAAAAGTCACCAAAGTCTTCAGAGTCGTTTTTAGTCGTCATATTAATAACAATAACATTAATAATAATAATAATGCTGCATTTTCGTCTTCGTCTCAAACATTGAAAACTGAATTACATTTTTGTTCAGTAACAGTTACAGTTTTCTTATTGGTTTTTTGCTTATATCTCGAAAACAGTTACTCCTATCAATTTTTATCTTTCTTTCAAAATTAAAGCTGATAAAATTTCCTACAAAATAGTTATTTGCATTTTTCTTGTAGGACCAACCATAAGCGAGTTATAGAGTTGGATATAAATAATATTTAACAAAAACTTGCTTTAAAATAAAATGTTTGAAAAACTAAAATTAAACTAAATTAATTGTGTCTAACACTTTAGTAGAGGAAAAAGGAGAAGACATAAAGGTCACTAAAGGTTTCAGAGTCGTCTTTTGTCGTCATATTAATAACAATAACATTAATAATAATACTAATAGTACTAAATTTGCTTACATGCAAACGCTTAATTAGGGTAACAGTTTTTTGGTTTCTTGCTTATATCTGGAAAACAGTTACTTATATCAATTTTTATCTTTTTACTAAAATTAAAGCTGATAAAATTTTCTACAAAATAGTTATTTTCATTTTTCATGTAAGACTAACCATAAGCGAGATATAAGTTTAAAAATTATTAATATTTAAAAAAAAAGTGCTTTAACAGAAAATGTCTTGTGATTTAAAATACACTTAATTTATTGGGTCCAATACTTTATTAGAAGAAAAAGGAGGTGACATAAAAGTCGCTGAAGTCTTCAGAGTCGTTTTTAAATGCTGCATTTTCGTCTTCGTCTCAAACATTGAAAACTGAATTACATTTTTGTTCAGTAACTGTAACAGTTTTTACTTTGGTTTTTTGCTTATATCTCGAAAACAATTACTCCTATCAATTTTTATCTTTCTTTCAAAATTAAAGCTGATAAAATTTCCTACAAAATAGTTATTTGCATTTTTCATGTTGGACTAACCATAAGCGAGATATAAGTTTGAAAATAATTAATATTTAAAAAAAAAGTGCTTTAACAGAAAATGTCTTGTGATTTAAAATACACTTAATTTAATGGGTCCAATACTTTATTAGAAGAAAAAGGAGGTGACATAAAAGTCACTGAAGTCTTCAGAGTCGTTTTTAAATGCTGCATTTTCGTCTTCGTCTCAAACATTGAAAACTGAATTACATTTTTGTTCAGTAACTGTAACAGTTTTTACTTTGGTTTTTTGCTTATATCTCGAAAACAATTACTCCTATCAATTTTTGTCTTTCTTTCAAAATCAAAGCTGATAAAATTTCCTACAAAGTAGTTATTGGCATTTTTTTTGTAGGACCAACCATAAGCGAGTTATAGAGTTGGATATAAATAATCTTTAACAAAAATTTGCTTTAAAATAAAATGTTTGAAAAACCGAAATTAAACTAAATTAATTAAGACTAACACTTTAGTTGAGGAAAAAGGAGAAGACATAAAAGTCACCAAAGTTTTGAGAGTCGTTTTTAGTCGTCATATTAATAACAATAACATTAATAATAATAATACTAATAGTACTAAATTTGCTTATATGCAAGCGCTTTATTAAGGTAACAGTTTTTTGGTTTCTTGCTTATATCTCGAAAACAGTTACTCCTATCAATTTTTATCTTTTTACTAAAATTAAAGCTGATAAAATTTTCTACAAAATAGTTATTTGTATTTTTCTTGTAGGACCAAGCATAAGTGAGTTATAGAGATAGATATAAATAATATTTAACAAAAATTTGCTTTAAAATAAAATGTTTGAAATACTGAAATTAAACTAAATTAATTGTGTCTAACACTTTAGTATAGGAAAAAGGAGAAGACATAAAAGTCACCAAAGTCTTCAGAGTCGTTTTTAGTCGTCATATTAATAACAATAACATTAATAATAATAATACTAATAGTACTAAATTTGCTTATATGCAAGCGCTTTATTAAGGTAACAGTTTTTTGGTTTCTTGCTTATATCTCGAAAACAGTTACTCCTATCAATTTTTATCTGTTTACTAAAATTAAAGCTGATAAAATTTCTTACAAATTAGTTATTTGCATTTTTCATGTAGGAGTAACCATAAGCGAGATATAAGTTTGAAAATAATCAATATTTAAAAAAAAAGTGCTTTAACAGAAAATGTCTTGTGATTTAAAATACACTTAATTTATTGGGTCCAATACATTATTAGAAGAAAAAGAAGGTGACTTAAAAGTCACAGAAGTCTTCAGAGTCGTTTTTAAATGCTGCATTTTCGTCTTCGTCTCAAACATTGAAAACTGAATTACATTTTTGTTTAGTAACTGTAACAGTTTTCACTTTGGTTTTTTGCTTATATCTCGAAAACTATTATTCCTATCAATTTTTATCTTTCTTTCAAAATTAAAGCTGATAAAATTTCCTACAAAACAGTTTCTTGCATTTTTCATGTAGGACTAACCATAAGCGAGATATAAGTTTGAAAATAATTAATATTAAAAAAAAAGTGCTTTAACAGAAAATGTCTTGTGATTTAAAATACACTTAATTTAATGGGTCCAATACTTTATTAGAAGAAAAAGGAGGTGACATAAAAGTCACTGAAGTCTTCAGAGTCGATTTTAAATGCTGCATTTTCGTCTTTGTCTCAAACATTGAATACTGAATTACATTTTTGTTTAGTAACAGTTACAGTTTTCTTATTGGTTTTTTGCTTATATCTCGAAAACAGTTACTCCTATCAATTTTTATCTTTCTTTCAAAATCAAAGCTGATAAAATTTCCTACAAAATAGTTATTGGCATTTTTTTTGTAGGACCAACCATAAGCGAGTTATAGAGTTGGATATAAATAATCTTTAACAAAAATTTGCTTTAAAATAAAATGTTTGAAAAACCGAAATTAAACTAAATTAATTAAGACTAACACTTTAGTTGAAGAAAAAGGAGAAGACATAAAAGTCACCAAAGTTTTGAGAGTTGTTTTTAGTCGTCATATTAATAACAATAACATTAATAATAATAATACTAATAGTACTAAATTTGCTTATATGCAAGCGCTTTATTAAGGTAACAGTTTATTGGTTTCTTGCTTATATCTCGAAAACAGTTACTCCTATCAATTTTTATCTTTTTACTTAAATTAAAGCTGATAAAATTTCCTACAAAATAGTTATTTGTATTTTTTTTGTAGGACCAAGCATAAGCGAGTTATAGAGATAGATATAAATAATATTTAACAAAAATTTGCTTTAAAATAAAATGTTTGAAATACTGAAATTAAACTAAATTAATTGTGTCTAACACTTTAGTATAGGAAAAAGGAGAAGACATAAAAGTCACCAAAGTCTTCAGAGTCGTTTTTAGTCGTCATATTAATAACAATAACATTAATAATAATAATATTAATAGTACTAAATTTGCTTATATGCAAGCGCTTTATTAAGGTAACAGTTTATTGGTTTCTTGCTTATATCTCGAAAACAGTTACTCCTATCAATTTTTATCTTTTTACTAAAATTAAAGCTGATAAAATTTCCTACAAAATAGTTATTTGTATTTTTTTGTAGGACCAAGCATAAGCGAGTTATAGAGATAGATATAAATAATATTTAACAAAAATTTGCTTTAAAATAAAATGTTTGAAATACTGAAATTAAACTAAATTAATTGTGTCTAACACTTTAGTATAGGAAAAAGGAGAAGACATAAAAGTCACCAAAGTCTTCAGAGTCGTTTTTAGTCGTCATATTAATAACAATAACATTAATAATAATAATATTAATAGTACTAAATTTGCTTATATGCAAGCGCTTTATTAAGGTAACAGTTTATTGGTTTCTTGCTTATATCTCGAAAACAGTTACTCCTATCAATTTTTATCTTTTTACTAAAATTAAAGCTGATAAAATTTCCTACAAAATAGTTATTTGTATTTTTTTGTAGGACCAAGCATAAGCGAGTTATAGAGATAGATATAAATAATATTTAACAAAAATTTGCTTTAAAATAAAATGTTTGAAATACTGAAATTAAACTAAATTAATTGTGTCTAACACTTTAGTATAGGAAAAAGGAGAAGACATAAAAGTCACCAAAGTCTTCAGAGTCGTTTTTAGTCGTCATATTAATAACAATAACATTAATAATAATAATATTAATAGTACTAAATTTGCTTATATGCAAGCGCTTTATTAAGGTAACAGTTTTTTGGTTTCTTGCTTATATCTCGAAAACAGTTACTCCTATCAATTTTTATCTGTTCACTAAAATTAAAGCTGATAAAATTTCCTACAAAATAGTTATTTGCATTTTTCATGTAGGACTAACCATAAGTGAGATATAAGTTTAAAAATGATTAATATTTAAAAAAAAAGTGCTTTAACAGAAAATGTCTTGTGATTTAAAATACACTTAATTTATTGGGTCCAATACTATATTAGAAGAAAAAGGAGGTGACATAAAAGTCGCTGAAGTCTTCAGAGTCGTTTTTAAATGCTGCATTTTCGTCTTCGTCTCAAACATTGAAAACTGAATTACATTTTTGTTCAGTAACTGTAACAGTTTTTACTTTGGTTTTTTGCTTATATCTCGAAAACAATTATTCCTATCAATTTTTATCTTTCTTTCAAAATTAAAGCTGATAAAGTTTCCTACAAAATAGTTATTTGCATTTTTCTTGTAGGACCAACCATAAGCGAGTTATAGAGTTGGATATAAATAATATTTAACAAAAACTTGCTTTAAAATAAAATGTTTGAAAAACTAAAAAATAAAATTTCCTACAAAATAGTAATTTGCATTTTTCATATAGGACTAACCATAAGCGAGATATAAGTTTAAAAATAATTAATATTTAAAAAAAAAGTGCTTTAACAGAAAATGTCTTGTGATTTAAAATACAATTAATTTATTGGGTCCAATACTTTATTAGAAGAAAAAGGAGGTGACATAAAAGTCACCAAAGTCTTGAGAGTCGTTCTTAGTCGTCATATCAATAACAATAACATTAATAATAATAGTACTAATAGTACTAAATTTGCTTATATGCAAGCGCTTAATTAAGGTAACAGTTTCTTGCTTATATCTCGAAAACTTACATTTTTGTTCAGTAACTGTAACAGTTTTTACTTTGGTTTTTTGCTTATATTTCGAAAACAATTACTCCTATCAATTTTTATCTTTCTTTCAAAATTAAAGCTGATAAAATTTCCTACAAAATAGTTATTTGCATTTCTTTTGTAAGACCAACCATAAGCGAGTTATAGAGTTGGATATAAATAATCTTTAACAAAAATTTGCTTTAAAATATAATGTTTGAAAAACCGAAATTAAACTAAATTAATTGAGTCTAACACTTTAGTATAGGAAAAAGGAGAAAACATAAAAGTCACCAAAGTCTTCAGAGTCGTTTTTAGTCGTCATACTAATAACAATAACATCAATAATAATAATAATGCTGCATTTTAGTCTTCGTCTCAAACATTGAAAACTGAATTACATTTTTGTTCAGTAACAGTTACAGTTTTCTTATTGGTTTTTTGCTTATATCTCGAAAACAGTTACTCCTATCAATTTTTATCTTTCTTTCAAAATTAAAGCTGATAAAATTTCCTACAAAATAGTTATTTGCATTTTTCTTGTAGGACCAACCATAAGCGAGTTATAGAGTAGGGTATAAATAATATTTAACAAAAACTTGCTTTAAAATAAAATGTTTGAAAAACTAAAATTAAACTAAATTAATTGTGTCTAACACTTTAGTAGAGGAAAAAGGAGAAGAGATAAAGGTCACTAAAGGTTTCAGAGTCGTCTTTAGTCGTCATATTAATAACAATAACATTAATAATAATACTAATAGTACTAAATTTGCTTACATGCAAACGCTTAATTAAGGTAACAGTTTTTTGGTTTCTTGCTTATATCTGGAAAACAGTTACTTATATCAATTTTTATCTTTTTACTAAAATTAAAGCTGATAAAATTTTCTACAAAATAGTTATTTGCATTTTTCATGTAAGACTAAGCATAAGCGAGATATAAGTTTAAAAATGATTAATATTTAAAAAAAAATTGCTTTAACAGAAAATGTCTTGTGATTTAAAATACACTTAATTTATTGGGTCCAATACTATATTAGAAGAAAAAGGAGGTGACATAAAAGTCGCTGAAGTCTTCAGAGTCGTTTTTAAATGCTGCATTTTCGTCTTCGTCTCAAACATTGAAAACTGAATTACATTTTTGTTCAGTAACTGTAACAGTTTTTACTTTGGTTTTTTGCTTATATCTCGAAAACAATTACTCCTATCAATTTTTATCTTTCTTTCAAAATTAAAGCTGATAAAATTTCCTACAAAATAGTTATTTGCATTTCTTTTGTAAGACCAACCATAAGCGAGTTATAGAGTTGGATATAAATAATCTTTAACAAAAATTTGCTTTAAAATATAATGTTTGAAAAACCGAAATTAAACTAAATTAATTGAGTCTAACACTTTAGTATAGGAAAAAGGAGAAGACATAAAAGTCACCAAAAACTTCAGAGTCGTTTTTAGTCGTCATATTAATAACAATAACATTAATAATAATAATAATGCTGCATTTTCGTCTTCGTCTCAAACATTGAAAACTGAATTACATTTTTGTTCAGTAACAGTTACAGTTTTCTTATTGGTTTCTTGCTTATATCTCGAAAACAGTTATTTCTATCAATTTTTATCTTTTTTTCAAAATTAAAGCTGATAACATTTCCTACAAAATAGTTATTTGCATTTTTTTGTAGGACCAACCATAAGCGAGTTATAGAGTTGGATATAAATAATCTTTAACAAAAATTTTCTTTAAAATAAAATGTTTGAAAAACTAAAATTAAACCAAATTAATTGTGTCTAACACTTTAGTAGAGGAAAAAGGAGAAGACATAAAGGTCACTAAAGTCTTCAGAGTCGTTTTTAGTCGTCATATTAATAACAATAACATTAATAATAATAATACTAATAGTACTGAATTTGCTTATATGCAAGCGCTTAATTAATGTAACAGTTTTTTGGTTTCTAGCTTATATCTCGAAAACAGTTACACCTATCAAATTTTATCTTTCTTTCAATATTAAAGCTGATAAAATTTCCAACAAAGTAATTATTTGCATTTTTCTTGTAGGACCAAGCATAAGCGAGTTATAAAGATGAATATAAATAATATCTAACAAAAATTTGCTTTAAAATAAAATGTTTGAAAAACTGAAATTAAACTAAATTAATTGTGTCTAACACTTTAGTGGAGGAAAAAGGAGAAGACATAAAAGTCTTTAAAGGTTTCAGAATCGTCTTTAGTCGTCATATTAATAACAATAACATTAATAAACTAATAGTACTAAATTTGCTTATATGCAAACGCTGCATTAAGGTAATAGTTTTTTGGTTTCTTGCTTATATCTCGAAAACAGTTACTCCTATCAATTTTTAACTTTTCACCAAAATTAAAGATGATAAAATTTCCTGCAAAATAGTTATTTGCATTTTTCATGTAGAACAAACCATAAGCGAGATATAAGTTTGAAAATAATTAATAATTAAAAAAAAAATGTGTTTTAACAGAAAATGTCTTGTGATTTAAAATACACTTAATTTATTGGGTCCAATACTTAATTATAAGAAAAAGGAGGTGCAAATAACTATTTTGTTGGAAATTTTATTAGCTTTAATTGTGAAAGAAAGATAAAATTTGATAGGAGTAACTGTTTTCGAGATATAAGCAAAAAACCAATAAGAAAACTGTAACTGTAACTGAACAAAAATGTAATTCAGTTTTCAATGTTTGAGACGAAGACAAAAATGCAGCATTTAAAAACGACTCTGAAAACTTCAGTGACTTTTATGTCACCTCCTTTTTCTTCTAATAAAGTATTGGACCCAATAAATTAAGTGTATTATAAATCACAAGACATTTTTTGTTAAAACACTTTTTTTTAATTATTAATTACTTTCAAACTTATATCTCGTTCTACATGAAAAATGCAAATAACTATTTGTAGGAAATTTTATCACCTTTAATTTTGGTGAAAAAGTAAAAATTAATAGGAGTAACTGTTTTCGAGATATAAGCAAAAAACGAAAAAACTGTTACTTTAATTAAGCGCTTGCATATAAGCAAATTTAGTACTACTAGTATTGTTATTATAAATGTTATTGTTATTAATATGACGACTAAAGACAACTCTAAGACTTTAGTGACTTTTATGTCTCCTCCTTTTTCCTCTACTAAAGTGTTAGACACAATTAATTTAGTTTAATTTCAGTTTTTCAAACATTTTATTTTAAAGCAAATTTTTGTTAAATATTAAAAACTATAAAATGGCTTAGATTGCCCAAAAACACACATCACACATGATCTTTTGCATAGAAATGAGAAAACGCTCATATAACACAAAATAAGCTTCATTTTTGCTTAGAAAACTAAGCTTACT